>NC_043021.1:19290610-19325610 GCF_006345805.1 Octopus sinensis | reverse complement strand
AAGACATTAAGAGATGTTGAAATATAACTGAAAGCTTGAGGAGGGGAAGTAGCAGGGGCAGTATAGAAATATATTCATACAACATAAACATTTAAACTGATAGGGTTTTTCTAAGGATGAGGGCAGTACCTGTCAGCACGATCTTTTGGCTTTCTTTGAGATATGGTTCTCCTGGGATGTCATCTAGATGTTTCTGACATCCTTTTTTTTTATCATACCTAAAACAGTTTTTGATTGAAGATGCCACATCTTTTGTATTTTAATTTCCTGGTCCTTATATTTACTACACTTGTCCAATTCCTTTACAGATGTATTTTTATTTTTATCTGTTAGTTTACAAGTACACTGTACTCAGGGCAGACTATGAACACATAAGAGAGGCAGTGGAAGGTTAATAGAAAAAGTAGAATTTGTTTGTGGCAGACAGGCAGGAGCAATAAATAATGAGAGCATAGAGGAAATAGATATTGTGAAATGTCCAGAGTGCACCCTACAAGTAATAGATAGTTTCTGTTATCTAGATGACCCAATTAGCAGTGGAGCAGAATGCTCTGAAAGTATAGTTGCTAGAATAAGAAATGGGTGGAAAAATTCAGAGAACTTTTACTCCTGTTGGTAGCAAAAGGACTCTTTCTCAGAAGAAAAGGCTGATTCTATGATGCCTGTGTACAAACATCAATACTGCATGGCTGTCAATACAAAGGACGTGCATGTAAAAGAAAACCAAATTCAAGTGAAAAAGGAAGGAAATCAAACTCACCATGTAAGGAATTGGAATAAGAATTGAGCTGTTGAAGAGGTTTTGGCGTCACCTTTCCAGAGGGCCCTGGGGTCACCTTTCCATAGAGCCCTGGGGTCACCTTTCCACATAACTGTGGGGTCACATTTCCATTTGATCCATATGACATACTGCTCCTACTAGAGGCGCACTGAAATGGTGACTCTGCAACAGTTAATGAGGGTAGCTTCAGATGTCCAGAGTTCTTTCCTTCTTTTCCTTCGTTAACCATTGTCTCAACCATTTGTGACGAGTTAATAGAGTAGTTTAGGAATGGAATGGTCTTACTACCACTTCTGCTTTGACTCCTCTCTTCAGACTGTGATCTGCTGTTGTTTGTGGTGTTCATGTTGATGCCAAATACTGTCTCTGATTGGTTCCCCTGTGGAGAACACGACTCGTTTACCGTTAGTGGACTGCCATCGTCAAAGTCAAATTCAAGACTGAATTCAGGGACATCGTTGTCTTCTAGGACCAAATCACTCTGCTGACCAGTGTTGTCTGTTGACTTAAACAGGTTGTCGTCCTCACTGTCGAATTCAAGGTCAAAGTTGAGAGAGTCTTCAGGAATTTTATTGCTTATCGAAGAATCTTTGATAGTCATGTTAGAATTAATAAGTGAAGAGAGTTTACATCCCAGAGTGGAGTTTATTCCTCCATCTCCAGAAACCCTTTTGGAGGGGCCAGTTTCTTTACCAGAAAATGGTGCTTCTCTTATACATTGATTCCGGTCATCATTTAGGAAGCTCCTTGATGTTCTTGGCTTGTTGCTGTTGTTGCTGTCATTCTTTCCCTTACTGAGATCATCATCAAAATCAGAGAACATATCCGCACTTAAATCAAAATAAATTCCATCATCGACCAATTCCCCACCGTTGTCTTCGCATAATTCCAAAGAACTCTTGGAGGTTGGCAGTTTTGAAACACTCAAAGGTGGATCTGGATTCAGCTTCTTCTCATTGGCAGGAACTTTATTGTCAGCATTAGCCTGCTTGTTGATAGGTTCCTGATGTCTGAACACCCAATTCGGCTTCACACTTGTGTTGTTTATGTTGGCAGAAACAGTTGTGATGCTTGTGCTGTTTTTGTCACTTGGTCTAGTTGTGATGTTTGTGTTGGAAGGCACAGTTGTGATGCTTGTGTTGGTAGAAATAGTTGTGATGCTTGTGCTGTTTTTGTCATTTGGTCTAGTTGTGATGTTTGTGTTGGCAGAAATAGTTGTGTAGCTCGTGCTGTTTGTATTGGACGGACTATTTGTGATGCTTGTGTCCACAGGTCTAGTTGTCCCTGTTGTGATGCCTGTGTTGTTTGTGTCTACTGGACTTGTTGTGCTGCTCCTGTTGGACGACGCAGTTGTATTGCTTGGACTAATTTTGCTGATTACATTGGAGGGTCCACTTGTGTCCGCACGATTAGTTCTGTTGCTGCTGTTGGACAGTCTACTTGCGTTTCTTGAGTTGCTTGTTCTGATTTTTGTGTTGGTCGCATTGGTCAGCTGTGGTGACAAGAGTTTGACCACTCCATCAAAATCATCAAAATCGTCATCTAGAAAAAGACTTGAGTCCGAGAAAAAGTCTTTGTCACAAAAGCTTAAAGTACTCAAGTGACATTTTGCTGTTGACTTTGAGGTGTTCTCCTCTGATATTTTAAGCTTGTCTGATTTTACCGTTTTCTCAGCCATTTCCTCAGATATATTTGGTGCAAAAACAGAAATATTTTCAATTCTCTCAGACTCAGTCATAACATCTTCATCAACATCATCATCACCTTCCAGTTTTCGTTTACGACTAACATTTTTAGAAATTGCCAATGGTCCCTTAAGTGGAGTTTCTGCCGCCGTATCAGATGCCCTTAAAGACTTTAGTCCTTCAAATTCATTATCCCATTTCTTTGTAAGGTGTCCTAAGTCCAAATCTGGTGATTGTGAAGACAGGACGTTTTGAAAATCGTCGATTAATTTAGGAATAGCCTCAAAGACAGGAGCCACCGGTACCATACTGCCATGTAAAGATTTCTCAGCCTTGCTCGTCTGCAATAATGAACCTTGCACATTTGATGAAATGATGGGGGATAATGGCATGTCTGGTAGGGAATGGTTGGTGTTACCTAATGCTTCCTTAGAAATCTCAGAATTTGCTTCCTTGCTCAGTAACACGTCTGAGACAGATTCAGAACAATACTCAGGATTGTGCTTGTTTAATAAAGAACTAATTCCAAAACGAGGGCTGCTACTAACAGCAGCCTCATCATTTAATATTTCATCACCAGAGAATGATTCTTTCTTCTTCTTATTCTTATTCTTCTTTTTCTTCTCTTTCGACTCCGTTGATATCTTCTCAATCTGATTTTTACTCTTACCAACAACCTTCTTACTTTTCTTCTTCGTTTTCTCCGCTGTCTTCGAGTCCTTCCCGGAAGTTTTTGAGGTTTTCTTGCCACACAATTTCTCTTTGCTTTTGAAGTTTGTGACATTCAGATCCGGACGCTCGCAGTTACCATCGTCATTGTCATCACTACTGCTACTAAGTAAAGAGTACATTCGGTCCCTCCCAGGCTCGTTAACCAACTGTACTCGGCTTGCAGCACTTGTCGTTGGCTGGAATGAGAATAAGGTTTTGGAATGAAATATTTTATAGGCCTGAATAGAAAAACTTGATATTTTCATACAAATAATGCACACACACACACACATCTATGTATGAATGAATGAAAAACAGGTACAGGTTAGTGACAGGAAGAGGATCTGGTTCTAAATCAATACCTCGATAATATACTCATCTAACCCATGCTAGCATGAAGAAACAGACATAAAAACAAACAAACAATATATATATAATAAGTAGTAAGGCAGGCAAACCACAAATCTCTTCAGGTAGATGGCCCTGCTTGATCTGTTGTAGAGGTGTAGGTAGAAACTCTATAAGATGTACCCACTGCAAGCTATGGACACATAAGAGGTGCAGTAATATCAAAGGAAAGCTAACTGGGAAGATAGTTTTTGTATGTGACAGATATGCTCGGGTGCAATGAACACTGACAATGCGCAGAGAACAACTTTCGCCACATTCCAGGGAGAAAAACTAGAAGTAGTTGATAGCTTCCGTTACCTAGGTGACCAAGTCAGTAGCGGGGGGTGGGGGTAGGGGCTCTGAAAGTGTAGCTGCTAGAATAAGAATAGCTTGGGCAAAGTTCAGAGAGCTCTTACCCCTGCTGGCGACAAAGGGCCTCTCACTCAGAATAAAAGGTAGACTGTATGACGCATGTGTACAAACAGCTATGCTACATGGCAGTGAAACATGGGCTGTGACTGCTGAGGACATGCGTAAGCTCACAAGGAATGAAGCCAGTATGATCCGATTGATGTGTAATGCCAGTGTGCACACTCGAAAGAGTGTAAGTACCTTGAGAGAAAAGTTGGACCTAAGAAGCATCAGATGTGGTGTGCAAGAGAGACAACTGCACTGGTATGGTTATGTAGCGAGAATGGATGAGGATAGCTGTGTGAAAAAGTGCCACACCCTAGCGGTTGAGGGAACCTGTGGAAGAGGTAGACCCAGGATGAAGTGGTGAAGCACGACTTTCGAACATTAGGCCTCACCAAGGAAATGACTAGTGACCGAGACCTTTGGAAATATGCTGTGCTTGAGAAGACCCGGCAAGCCAAATGAGACTATAACCTTGTGGCCTGAGCCAGGGGCATAACCAGCCCACTTGTACGTACCTTTTCCTTCTTTGGACACTTAACTCTGCTTGCGAAGACCTGTTGAGGCAAGTGAAATCAAAATCAAAATCAAGGTGAAATTTGATGACGGGCACGAGCACGATCTGAGCGTGATCGTTGCCAGAGCGGCTAACCGGCTTCAATGCCAGTGGTACATAAAAGGCACCATTTGAGCGTGATCGTTACCAGCTTCGCCTTACTGGCACTTGTGCCCCATGCTAGTAGGGTGCTAAGAGCACAATCTGAGCGTGATCATTGCCAGAGCAGCTAACTGGCTTCCGTGCCAGTGGAATGTAGGAGGCACCATTCGAGCGGGATCATTACCAGCATCACCTTACTGGCACCTGTGCCGTTGGCATGTGTAAAAAATTTGAGCAAGGTCATTGCCAGTACCACCTGACGGGCCCCAGTGGTGTTTTTTACGTGCCACATCTCTTAAATATAGAACTGTAATTGCTTTTGTGATGTTCTGACAACAGACTAACCTGAAGGTAAGTGTCCACCATAGGTACAACGGGCGACGTAAACAAAGATATATCTTGGTTGCCTTTCTTGGACCTTGTTGTCTTCTGCTTCTCTGCAATAAACAAGAATAGCAACACTTACTAATTACAAACTATGGATCTTTTTGGTTTGAACGGCAGCTTTTAACATAATTTCTAGGTAACTAAAAAATTTTAAACTTCGTATAACTGGTAGAATGTGTTTATAAAACATCTTTTTCTCTTGGCTTTATTGAGAAAATTCTATAGTTTGTAATATATTTGGGTTTTTTTTTCTTCAATTTCTGCAATTTCAACCAATCACTGACGTCTATTGAGTTAAAAAACATTCTGTGCCGTATGAATATGTCCCTCGTTTAAGAAACAGATTGGGTTTATTTACACTTGTGAAGCAAAAAAAGATACCCTTTCCCCAACCCTAACCCTAAAAGAGATTGAAATGCAATAGATCGATTCTAGGGTCATAATTATGGGTGACAATTTCATATGACACTGCTAGAAAAAACTGCCGTTCAAACCGAAAAGATCCCAAACTACTACTACAACTAATACCATTACTATTACTACTACTATGGTTATTATTACAACTACTACTACTGTTATTGATGACTAGCAGCATAGCCCGGCGTTGCCCGGGTATGTAAGAGCCCCTAGTAGGCAACGACTAATCCCAATCTAGTCCTTTCCCTCTAATTTCCTGCCAATTTGTGAAAGATATTGTCGAAAATGTCATCTTGAATTTGAACGCGATTTCCCAAAATGGCATGATTTTATCGATTTTTTCTGATGGTAAGGTATTGCATGGAAAACTAACGTCAGAATTAAGTTTCTTAGGGTAACATTAAGCTTCACCATGAGTTTGGTGAAAATCGATTGCAAGTTGCGAAAACTACAACAGAAAATGTGTTGCATATAAAAAGCTTAGATTCTCGACCCCATGTCGAATTTATCGATTCTTTTCAGAACTGGGGGAACTTTTCAAAATTTTCGCTGCGTTAGGTTTGAATTATGACATTGGGCTATGTGTGTGTCAAGTTTCATCAGAATTGGTTGAAAGCTGTGGTCAGGGTGAGGGTACAACCTGACAGACACACAGACAGACAAACTGCCGTTTATATAGAGAGAGATGATGTGGCCCACCTGATGATGAACCATGTTTCATGCAGCCCCCTTCTTGAAAAAGATTGCCCAAGCCTGGTATAGACTTAATGATGGCATGGAGGCTGAGAGATAGCTGCAGTGATGGAGCGAGGCAGATTTTAGCCCGTGGCTCTCTCTTTTTTCTCTTTTACTTGTTTCAGTCATTTGACTGTGGCCATGCTGGAGCACCGACTTTAGTCGAGAAAATCGACCCCAGGACTTATTCTTTATAAGCCTAGTACTTATTCTATTGGTCTCTTTTGCTGAACCGCTAAGTTATGGGGACGTAAACACACCAGCATCAGTTGTCAAGCGATGTTGGGGGAACAAGCACAGACACACAAACATACATACACACATACATACATACATATATATATATACACAATGGACTTCTTTCAGTTTCCGTCTACCAAATCTACTCATAAGGCTTTGGTCGGCCCAAGGCTATTGCCCAAGGTGCCGTGCAGTGGGACTGAACCCAGAACCTTGTGGTTGGTAAGGAAGCTACTTACCACACAGCCACTCCTGCACCTATATATAATCAAAAATACTCACTCAGGGATGATTTCTTCAGTTTCTTCTCCTTTGGACCGTGTATACTCTGGAATGACTCTTTGACAACAATATTGGTTTTGTGACAGCGAGGCACCAAACCTTCTGGAAAGATGATCGGTTGGTGATTATAAAAGACCAGTTGTCCACGTTTGTTGCTGAGAGACTTATTGAGACTATTCCATTGATAGCGAGCTTGGTTGTACATCTGGTGAGATAAAAAGGATGGCAATATATCAGTTATATCACAGACACACACACATAATGCATACAAACATACACAGAAACACATATGTGAAGATGGTGAATGAAATTAGTAGACAGAAGGATTGGTAGACAGACAGTAGATAGTTGCAGGAGTGGCTGTGTGGTAAGTAGCTTGCTTACCAACCACATGGTTACAGGTTTAGTCCCATTGTGTGGCAGCTTGGGCAAATGTCCTCTACTATAGCCTCGGGCTGAACAAAGCCTTGTGAGTGGATTTGGTAGACGGAAACTGAAAGAAGCCCATCATATATATATATATATATATATATATATATATATATATATATATATATATATGCATGTATGTGTGTGTGTATGTGTTTGTGTATCTGTGCTTGTTCCCCCAACATCACTTGACAACCGATGCTGGTGTGTTTACATTCCCGTAACTTAGCGGCTCGGCAAAAAAGAGACCGGAGCTTTGTGATTGAATTCGGTAGGCGGTAGTTACTGCCGTGTGTGTATGTGTGCGTATAGCTGCTCAGTGCCTCTCCGAAAGAGAGAGAGGGTACATACCCTTACATATTAAAGGTAGAAATATAAGAAAGATGAAGGTACTCACTTGCTCTTCTTTGCCTTTCGTGATCAGCATTATGATTTTTCCATCTCGCTTCCGTCCTGTTCTCCCCATTCTTTGGACAAAACGAACGGGGCTTTTGCATGTGTCGAAGCATATTATAAGGTCCACATCTCCAATGTCCAGACCTTCTTCTCCAATGCATGTCGCAATCAAGGTGTTATAACCCCCCTCTCGGAACTCTTTCATCACCTGAAGTGTAAAATTATCAGTGACAAGATGGAAAATTAAAATTTCAAAAGCAACAACAACATATCGTTAACAGAAATTTAATACAGTGGAATGAATTGTTTTGCTGTGATGAAGAATAGAAATCTATTGCTTAGGCGGCCAGCTGGCAGAAACGTTAGCATGCTAGGTGAAATGCTTAGCGGTATTTCGTCTGCCGCTACGTTCTGAGTTCAAATTCCGCCGAGATCGACTTTGCCTTTCATCCTTTCGGGGTCGATAAATTAAGTACCAGTTACGCACTGGGGTCGATTAATCGACTTAATACCTATGTCTGTCCTTGTTTGTCCCCTCTGTGTTTAGCCCCTTGTGGGTAATAAAGAAATAGGTATTTTGTCTGCCGCTACGTTCTGAGTTCAAATTCTGCCGAGGTCGACTTAGCCTTTCATCCTTTCGGGGTCGATTAAATAAGTACCAGTTACTCAATGGGGTCAATGTAATCGACTTAATACCTATGTCTGTCCTTGTTTGTTCTCTCTGTGTTTAGCCCTTTGTGGGCAATAAAGAAATATATTTTTATTTCGTCTGCCATTACGCTCTGAGTTCAAATTCCGCCAAGGTCGACTTAGCCTGTCATCCTTTCAGGGTCGATTAAATAAGTACCATTTATGCACTAGGGTTGATGTAATCGACTTAATCCCTTTATCTGTCCTTGTTTGTCCCCTCTGTGTTTAGCCCCTTGTGGACAGTAAAGAAATAAGAAATCTAATGCTTCATTAAGGAACCCTTTGTTGAGAAGAGAGAAATTATTTTTGCAAGTGGTGCTAGATAGACATTGCACATAGCAAGAGTTGTGAGCATCAACATTATCATTTTAATGTCCCCTTTTCTATACTTGCATGGGTCAAAGGGAATTTGCTGAAGTGAATTTCCTACAGCTAGATGCCCTTCCCGTTGCCAACCCTCACGACGATGATGATGATGATGATTATAGTCTACTCTGCATTGTTGTGCCATTCAAGACACATTATCATATCATCATCATCATCATCATCGTTTAGCATCCGCTTTCCATGCTAGCATGGGTTGGACGGTTCAACTGGGGTCTGGGAAGCCAGAAGGCTGCACCAGTCTGATCTGGCAATGTTTCTACAGCTGGATGCCCTTCCTAACGCCAACCACTCCGTGAGTGTAGTGGGCGCTTTTTACATGCCACCGGCACAGGTGCCAGACGCGGCTGGCAAATGGCCACGATCAGATGGTGCTTTTTATGTGCCACCAGCACGGAGGCCAGTCGGGGTGGAACTGGCAATGGCCATGTTCGGATGGTTCTCTTACGTACCACCGGCACTGGTATCACAGCTGCAATTTCCATTGATGTTGATCGATTTCAATTTTGATTTGGATTTTCATTATATTTGTATAACAGAGTGTAAGCATCTTGAAAGAAAAGTTGGGCATAAGAGGCTTCGGATGTGATGTGCAAGAGAGAAGACTGTGCTGGTATGGTCATATGATGTGTATGGACGAGGACAGCTGCATAAAGAAGTGCTGATCGCTAACTGTGGAGGGAATGTGTGGAAGATGTAGACCCAGGAAGACAGAGGATGAGGTGGTGAAGCATGATCTTCGAATGTTGGGAGACACGGAGGCAATGACAAATGATCAAGACCTTTAGTGATTTGCTGTGTGCTTGAGAAGACTCGTCAAGCCAGATGAAATTGTAGTTGTGGCTGGTGCTGGTGACATGGAAAAGCACCCATGCAGGTAAAACATAAAAAGCACCCACTACACTCTATGGAGTGGTTGGTGTCAGGAAGAGCATCCAGCTGCAGAAACCAAGCCGAAACAGACTGGAACCCAGCACAGCTCTCTGGCTTACCAGTTCCAATCAAACTGTCTAACCCCTGTCAGCATGGAAAGCAGACACTAAATGATGATCATCATTAACGTCCGCTTTCCATGCTAGCAGGGGTTGGACGATTTTGACTGAGGGCTGGCGAACCAGAATGTTGCACCAGGCTACAATCTTGATTTGACAGAGTTTCTACAGCTGGATGCCCTTCCTAATGCCAACCACTCCGAGAGTGTAGTGGGTGCTTTTTAAATGCCACCGGCACGGGGGTCAGTCAGGCGGTACTGGCTACGGATTCGCTCGAATCCTTTTACACATGCCACCAGCACAGGTGCCAGTAAGGCGACTTTGGTAACGATCACGCTCGAATGATGCCCTTTTACGTGCCACTGGCACGGAAGCCAGTTGGCTGCTCTGGCAACGATGATGGTTTTTTTAAATTAAATATTGTATTTTAAAAAATTGTTAAAATATTCTTCCAACCCGTGCTAGCGCGGAAAACGGACGTTAAACGATGATGATGATGATGATGATTTCGTGAACTGTAGAAGTATAGCAAATTTATTACAGATAACAAAATCTTATATAGACCCCTAAGGACCTTGTGGAGACCCAAGGGCCATATGGATGCCCAAAAGCAGTCATATGGACCCCAGTTGAGATCCACTGGTTTAAAGGATTATCTTACCTTAATTTGTTCCTTTTGCGTGAATCCCTTCGTGTTCTTGCCAACAGACTGACCAATGAAACTCATTGCTTTAATTAGGGGTCGCTCTCGTTTCAACATATCAGCAATGTCAGTCACGCTGTTTCGGTACTGAGAGAAAATCATCACACGGGTCTCCAGGTTATCATTCTCTGAAGAAGAGGCAACAAGAGAGAGAATGAGAGAGAGAGAGAGAGAGAGAGAGAGTGGCTGTGAGTAAGAGTTAGTGGGAGTAAGTGTGAGAGGTAGGAGACAGAAGAGTGAGAGTTTGAGAGAGAGAGAGAGAGAATGAGAGTTGATAGATAGGAAAGAGTGAGAATTAGAGGGGAGAGTGAAAGGTAAAAGGAGAGAGGAAAGAGTGATAGTGAGAGAGAGAGTAGTAGATAGGAAAGAATGTGTTAGAGAGGGGTACCATGAGAGTTAGCAAAAGGGGGAAACAAAAGAGAGAGTAAGAATTGGAGGGAGTGGCAGAGACAGTGGAAGTGGGAGAGAGAGTGGAAGTGAGAAAGAGAGAGTGGAAGTCAGAAAGAGAGAGTGGAAGTGAGAAAGAGGGAGTGGAAGTGGGAGAGAGAAAGTGGAAGTGTGAGAGAGAGAGAGAGTGGAAGTCATAGAGAGAGTGAAAGTGAGAGGGAGTGGAAGTGAGGGAGAGTGGAAGTGAAAGAGATTGGAAGTAAGAGGGAGTGGAAGTGAGAGGGAGAGTGGAAGTCATAGAGAGAGTGGGAGTGAGAAAGACGGAGTGGAAGTGAGAGAGAGTGGAAGTAAGAGGGAGTGGAAGTGGGAGAGTGGAAGTAAGAGGGAGTGGAAGTGGAAGTCATAGAGAGAGAGTGGAAGTGAGAAAGAGGGAGTGGAAGTCATAGAAAGAGAGTGGAAGTGAGAGGAGAGAGAGAGAGACACACACACACACTGTAAAAGATAAAGTGGAAAGAAATTTTAAATTCTAATCATTTGTTTTTGTGTATGTGTCATACCTTTTTGGAAATTCTTGAAATGACTGACCACAATTTCCAACAACTTTTCTAACTTGGGATGACCAAGGACATAGGGAACGGCCTTCTGCTGTGTTGACATTTGGGTGAAAGATATATTCCTGCAGAGAAAGAAGAAATGGTCAACAAACATATTCACTCGTTTAGAACAAGTCTTCAAACTAATTAATGTCTGTGAATGTGTGGGAGGATGAAAGACCTGAAATTCTGGTCTGAATGGGGGCAGCTGAGGGAACTTCGGTAAAGTCAGAGATGGGTAAAGTTGTAGCCACAACCACAGCAGCAGCAAATGGAGGTGCAATGGCCCAATGGTTAGGGCAGCAGACTCGCGGTCGGAGGATCGCGGTTTCGATTCCCAGACCAGGCGTTGTGTGTGTGTTTATTGAGCGAAAACACCTAAAGCTCCACGAGGCTCCGGCAGGGGGTGGTGGCAACCCCTGTTGTACTCTTTCGCCCCAACTTTCTCTCACTCTTCCTTCCTGTTTCTTGTCCCCGACTTCCTACGCATCCGCTGAGCATGGATGCACATTCATCCATCCGTCAATGCTCTCGGTGTCGGGGGGGTTGACCTGCTTTCTCTTCTGCGGGTCTTACGAATAGCAAAGGACCACGTTTCGGACTTCTCCCACTACAAACGGGACGAAGACCGCTTCGCTCAACAAACAAACAAGGCTGCACCAGCAGCCACTGCCACCATCATCGCCGTCATCATCATCATCATCATCATCATTGTTGTTGTTGTCGTCATCGCTTTAAGGTTTACTTTCAAAGCCCTTCCAGTTGCTAATTATCACCTGTTTCCAAGCAAGGTAATATTTGCCCAAAGCGGAAACAGTTTTTCATGAGAGACAGAAAAATGGGCCCCGCTTGTGTGAGAGTGATGCTTACAGCAATCACATAACATCAAAGGTACACACACACACACACACACACACACACACACACAACACACACACAAACACATGCATGCACACACACATACATCTTTTCTCTTTTAATTGTTTCAGGCTTTAGACTGCGGCCATGCTGGGTCCTTGAATCATCTATGTAGACGTACGTGTGGCTGTGTGATAAGAAGCTTGCTTACCAACCACATGGCTCCAGGTTCAGTCCCACTGCATGTCAACCTTGGGCAATTGTCTTCTACTATAGCCTCAGATCAACCAAAGCCTTGTGAGTGGATTTGGTAGACAGAAACTGAAAGAAGGTGGCATGCTGGCAGAAACATTAGCATGCCGGGCAAAATGCTTAGCGGTATTCCATCTGCTGTTACGCTCTGAGTTCAAATTCCGCCGAGGCCAACTTTGCCTTTCATCCTTTCGGGGTCAATAAATTAAGTACCAGTTACGCACTGGGGTTGATGTAATCGACTTAATCCCTCTGTCTGTCCTTGTTTGTTCCCTCTATGTTTAGCCCCTTGTGGGCAATCAAGAAGAAACTGAAAGAAGCCCATTGTGTGAGTGTATATATATATATATATATATACATATATATATATATATATATATATATATATACCAACCGCATGATTCCAGTTTCAGTCCCTTTGCATGGCACCCTTGGCAAGTGTCTCTTACTATATCCCTATAGCCTCAGGCTGACCAAAGCCTTGTGAGTGGATTTGGTAGACAGAAACTGAAAGAAGCCTAGTGCCAGTGGAACATTAAAAGCACATCCGAGTGTGACTGTTGCCAGGGCCACGGACTGGGTCCTGTGCCAGTGACACGTGAAAAGCACTGTTCAAGCGAAATCGTTGCCAGTGTCGCTTTACCTGCACATGTGTCGGTGGTACATGAAAAAGAACATTTGAGTGTGGTTGTTACCAGTGCCACCGGACTGGTCCCATGCAGGTAGCACGTAAAACCACCTTTTGAGCATGGCCATTGCTAGAACCGCCTGGGAACCATGTGACTGCGAAACAAGCTTCTTAACACACAACCATGCCTGCACCTACATAGATGATACATACATACATATATATATATATCATCATCATTTAACATCCACTTTCCATGCTGGCATGGGTTGGACGGTTTGACTGAGGACTGGTGAGCCAGAGGCTGCACCAAGCTCAATCTGATCTAGCAAAGTTTCTACAGCTGGATGCTCTATGATATATACACACACACACACTCATATTATATACAAGCAATTTTCTGTTTCTGAGTACCAAATCCACTCACAAGGCTTTGGTTGTCCCTGGGAGCTATAGCAGAAGACACGGGCCCAAGGTGCAGTGCAGTGGAACTGAACCCAAGGCTGCATGGTTGGGAAGCATATGTGCATATGTATATGTGTGAGACATGTGTGTGTGCTTGGGCTTGAGTGCATGATGTATGTACATGCATATGTGTGTATGTGCATTGTGAAAATAAAAACTATGAAAGCATGACGTGTATAAAGAAGAACTATAAAAAAAAGATATCTCACTGTCCTCCATATTCTTTCTGAAGTTGTTCGTAAATCTCAACAAATGCTGGATTCTTGAAAAGCTCCTGTCGTGACCTGCCACTGCCGGTGTCCATCATATTGGCTATATACTGGTAGAAGGAACGTAGACCGTGGAGCTGTAGCAACTCGTGGCCATGGCAAAGACTTATTAACAGACCAAAGTCTCCCTCAATACTCCCCATCATGCTGGGCTGCAAACAGAAGAGACAGCAACACACCATAAAATGCCTTACAGTTTTCCGTTACATACTTAACAAGAATGAGGGCAACAATACGCTCTTAAATATGGTTTCTGATTACAAATATCTTGGGTCATATATATCATCATCATCATCATCGTTTAACGTCCATTTTCCATGCTAGCATGGGTTGGACGGTTCAACTGGGGTCTGGGAAGCCAGAAGGCTGCGCCAGGCCCAGTCTGATCTGGCAGTGTTTCTACAGCTGGATGCCCTTCCTAATGCCAAAAAGATTTTCTAACTAGAAAGGGTATGGCCTGGTCAGCCTGTAATGATATGCATAAGATCTGGTCATCAAATCTAAATAGAGATTTCAAACTTAAAATCTTCAAAGCCACAGGTCGAACCAGTTCTACTATATGGCTCAGAAACCTGGACGTTATCAAAGAAGCTCAAGAGGCGGTTGGATGGAACTTACACTTGCCTCCTTATGAGAGCTCAAAATCTCTCGTGGAAGCGTCATCCAATCAAAGTACAAATATATGGGAAACTAGCACCTGTATCATCTCTTGTGAACGGCAGAAGAGTCCAGTTTGCTGGACATTGTTGTAGAGCTGAAAACGAGGTAATTTCTACTCTTCTCCTCTGGAAGCCATCTGCTCGCGATACCAGAGGGTGCACACTCTCCTACCCTGATGTAATCTCCAGGGATACAGGCATCCAGCAACAGGACCTCCGTAATGCTATGATGGACTGTGAAGTCTGGCGTAGAATAGTAAATTCCATTGTCTCGACCACAGTCGAACAATGAATGAATGAAGAATGAGGGCAGAATCAGATAACTCCCATTTCTTCTCTCTCTAGGTAACCGTTTCTGCCCTCATTCTAGCTAACCCTCGCTCTTTTTCTCTCTCTTTCTCTTCCCCTCTCTCTATCTCTCCCTTTCTCTGGCTGAGTAACCATGGAACTCCTCTACAGCAAAACATCTGTTCCTGCCTCTCTCTCACACTCTAACCTTTCATCATCTGACCCAAGATCACCTCCACTGGTAGAACTTTATTGTTATTACAATTAGAAGAATAGAAAACAGAATTGGTAAAATATCAGACAAAACCAGTTTGCTGTGTCCTAGTCATGTCACTTTAGTGTTGTTCTGAGTTAACATTCGAACATGTACAACTATATATATACATTAATACTTATACAAATACACACACACACATTTCGGTGGTACGTAAAAAGCACCATCCGAATCGTGGCCGAAGCCAGTGCCACCTCGACTGGCTTCCGTGCCAGTGGCACGTAAAATGCACCAATCCGACCGTGGCCGATGCCAGCCTCGCCTGGCACCAGTGCAGGTGGCACGTAAAAAGCACCCACTACACTCACGGAGTGATTGGCGTTAGGAAGGGCATCCAGCTGTAGAAACATTGCCAGATAAGACCGGAGCCTGGTGCAGCCTTCTGGCTCCCCAGATCCCCAGTCGAACCGTCCAACCCATGCTAGCATGGAGAACGGACGTTACACGATGATGATGATGATATAGATTAGGCAAGTCTATGTCTGTATTATCAGGCAATTGCAAAAAAATGCTTTAAAAAAAATTCAAAACTCAGCAAAAATCCAGTACAAATTCTTCATGGTTCAAAACGTTGCTTACTTTTTACTCAACCTGATACAAACATTCAGAGATACATTTATATTTATATAGACAGACAAACAGACAGATATGTATGTCTAAAATACAGGTTCATGTGTATAAAGAATAGAAGGCTTACCGAGAGGTTTTGAGGAGGTTTCTGTCTGAAAGCATCCCGAGCCTTGAGTACAGTAAACTTGGACACAGTTTGAGCAGTGACTCGGTAGAGCAACTTTCGACACATCAACCGGTGCATCACTGATTCCAGGACCTGGGAATAGAACAAACGTTAATAGATAGATGCAGGAGTGCCTGTGTGGTAAGTAGCTTGTTTACCAACCACATGGTTCTGTGTTCAGTCCAACTACATGGCACCTTGGGCAAGTGTCTTCTACTATAGCCTCAGGCTGACCAAAGCCTTGTAAGTGGATTTGGTAGACGGAAACTAAAAGAAGCCCATCATATATATATATATATATATATATATATATATATATATATATGTGTGTGTGTGTATATGTTTGTGTGTCTGTGTTTGTCCCCCCAACATCGCTTGACAACCAATGCTGGTGTGTTTACATCCCCCGTAACTTAGCGGTTCGGCAAAAGAGACTGATAGACTATGTACTAGGCTTACAAAGAATAAGTCCTGCGGTCAATTTCCTCGACTAAAGGCAGCGCTCCAGCATAGCCACGGTCAAATGACTGAAACAAGTAAAGAGAGATATTTCATCCTCTGACAAGAGTTTGTAGTGAATCAGATAAGCTAGCGCAAACCCCCGTAGTAGCACAGTAGTGCTAAGGCAGCCAACCAATCAGAGCTAAGGCACAGTAATATCAGCCAGACGGTTCTCAGCCTTAGAGAGAACTATACTTTTTTAGTTAGTCAGTGACCAACTGGTGAACTGTCAACACCTGCAGCTATATTGAGAAATTCTGATGTGTTTCCACCAACTATGCTCCACTACTGAGACTCCCTTCAGTCATGACTGACCATGGGATTGCATCTAGAAAGTTATCCTCCCAGGTACAAGTCCGGGCAAGGTTGTTTATGGAAGACCAGAATCACCCATGCATACCAGCCTCCCCTTTCCACGCCCCCAGTGTTATCCAAGGAAAAGGCAAAGGGGCCGATATAGCTTGGCACCAATGACGTCGCAACTCATTTCTACAGCTGAGTCAACTGGAGCAACGTGAAATAAAGTGTCTTGCTCAAAAACACAACATGCAGCCTGGTCCGGGATTCGAACTCACAACCTCACAATCGTAAGCTCAACACTCTAACCACTGAGCCATGCGCCTTCACTACTACTATATAACTTATATTAACCCAAATGGTTTTAGCACAAAAGTAAATTATAAATCTGATTCACACACACACACACACACACAGAGCCATTAGTCATCTCTTGTCCACATATGATAAAATAAATCAAATATATTTTAGTAACATCTTGTTGTTTTTCACTGATGTGAAATATCACCTTGATTAAGCCTTCTGAGACACAACCGTAATTAAGCCTTCTGATATTCCATTTCACATCCTTCCCAAAGTTTCCTCTAATAGGAAACCACCCGAGTAACCTTCAAGTTCCCCCTCCTCAAATGCCCCTGCACTTCTCATAATCCCTTGGCTTGCGAGGTACTTGGTGACCCTGCCAGTGCTGGTGCCACATAAAAAGCACCCAGTCCACACTATAAAGTGGTTAGCATTTGGAAGGGCATCCAGCTGTAACAATCACACCAAAACTAACCTCACTTATGCTAGTGACACATAATAAGCACTAAGTCCACTCTGTGGAGTGGTTGGTGTTAGGAAGGGCATCCAGCCATAAAAACCCTGCCAAAACAGACAGAATAGCATAGGGTCATTTTTACTACCCGGCCACCTCCTGTGAACCATCCTATCCATGCATGGAAGATGGACCGATCCCCACACTTCCAAAGTTTGCTTCATAATTACGTGGCTTTATTGTCAACCCCTCCTTTACATAAAAAAAAGAAAAATGGAGAGCAAAAGAAAATCTCTGATTCAAACCTCAACATATTTCTTATCGATCGCATCAATTTCTGATCCCAGGGGCACGACAATCTTTTCGACTTTACGCTCGTTTGAGTAGATCTTCACATCAGGACTCTCCTCCATTCTTATGGCCACATGGGAAATCAACAGATTTGTCAACACCTCTTGCACCATCTGAAAACAAAAGTATAATTTCATATTAAAGATATATATATATATATATATATATATATATATATACAAGCAAAACACACCCCTGTCCAATGGACGGTGCTCAGTTGTCAAACATTTAAACCAAATTTTCTCAAAACAACTTGTCCGACCGTCCCATAGGCCTCCCCTTTAAGAAACATTGATTTAACCTAAATTTGAGACACCAGCAAAAGAAGAAATAACGATAGACTTTTTTTTATTCCAAAGAAAAACGATTTTATTCACACAAATATGCAACCAAAGAGTTTAAAGTAACAGTAAGTACATCGCAACAGCTGATGTACTTGCGCATACAAATGCACGTTCCCACGGCTTTATCGATTGCATTCTCACCTGGAATTGAACTTTGTAATTTTTTCAAGACTTATACACGCCCTGATACTGTCGGTATCTACAGATCAAATTTGAGCGCAATCGGATGGAGGATGCCCAAAATCCTAGCAGACACACAGACAGACAGACAGAACATATTATATAATCATCATCATCATCATCGTTTAACGTCCGCTTTCCGCGCTAGCACGGGTTGGACGGTTCGACCGGGTCTGGGAAGCCAGGGGCCGCACCAGGCTCCATCTGAATCTGGCAGAGTTTCTACGGCTGGATGCCCTTCCTAACGCCACCACTCCGTGAGTGGATTGGGTGCTTTTTACGTGCCACCTGCACAGGGGCGGAGGGTCCGGCATCGTCACGATCGGTTCGAGCATTTTAACGTGTCAGCGGCACGGGGGGCAACGAGGTCCGGGGTACTTTGGGGATCGGGGTACTTTGGGGATCCAGGATACTTTGGGGATCCGGGGTACTTAGAATGGGTAGGGGGTATGTGAATTGCTGCAGAAAGCAGCCCGGGTCTTTGTAGTCACAGCATATCTCCAGGGATTACATCAACCTGTCTTCTCTCTAGCATCTCTACAATCTCACTAGACTTGCCTGTCAATGTACCAACATTGATAGTGCCAACTCTGAAAACTGGGAAGGAGATGTGGGGGGGGACGGGGTTGATCGGCGGCGCCTGAGAAGAGGAGGGTTGTTGTGGTGGTGATAGTTTTCGTGGTATTTTTCTTTTGATCTCTCTTCCAACCTGACCACACATATATATATATATATATATATATTATATATATTAAGAGGCTGTATGGAAGAAGTTTGATCCCCAACCACTTGGTTCCAGGTTCAGTCCCACTGTGAGACACTTTGGGCAAGTGTCGTGATTAATAATAAATTCTTGTGTATTCCATCTTTCATTCACCACACACACACACCACACACACATACATACATATATATATATATATATATATATATATATATATATATATATTGCTGTGCTTGAGGAGACCTATTGAGTCAAGTACTTCAACATCAAAATAAAAAATCAAATGGAATTGTCGTTGTGATACTCCTGCCGGTGGCATGTAAAAGGCACCAACTGATCATGGCCGTTGTCAGCCTCCCCTGGTCCCTGCGCTGGTGGCACGTAAAAAGCACCCACTACACTCAGAGTGGTTGGTGTTAGGAAGGGCATCCAGCTGTAAAAACACTGCCAGATCAGACTGGAGAATGGTGCAGCCTCCTGGCTTCTCAGACCCCTGGTCGAACCGTCCAACCCATGCTAGCATGGAAAACGGACATATGATGATGATAATATATATATACAGCATGTAAAAAAACACCATTTGAGCATGGCCGCCTGACTGGCCCTCATGCCAGTGACACGTAAAAGCACCCACTACACTCTTGGAGTGGTTGGCATTAGGAAGGGCATCCACCTGTAGAAACTCTGCCAGATCAGATTGGAGCCTGGTGCAGCCATCTGGTTCACCAGTCCTCAGTCAAATCGTCTGACCTATGCTAGCATGGAAAGCAGATAATGATGATGATATATAAACACATATATTACAACAAAATTTTATATAGAGTTACCCAAAATTTTGAACCTACAAAGCCAAAGCCTTGTGGACAGCTCGTCAGACTCTATATATGAATACAAAATTATAAAATATCTACATCGCAGATGTGAGGAAAAGCTTAGAACTCGAGGAATACGAAAAAAACGTTAATGAGTACGGGTTATCTCCCTTTAATCAAAGGGGGGAAAAAACCCTTTAGACTCAGAGAGGCCTAACGAGCAAATAGGGAGATCCAATTGTGAGTGGATTTGGTAGACAGAAACTGAAAGAAGCCCGTCGTGTGTGTGTGTGTCTGTCTCCTCACCAATATATATATATATATATATATATATATTGTAGAATAAGAAATAGAAAATCCTTGGGACATTATTATACATTTGAAAAAAGGAGGCGAGGTGGCAGAAACATTATCATGCCAGGCAAAATGCTTAGCGGTATTTTGTCTGTCTACGTTCTGAGTTCAAATTCCGCCAAGGTCAACTTTTAAGAAATACACAAAAACCGTTAGATTCACTTCAACATTTAAATTTGATTTGCCAAAAGATTTTCGTTTCCTTGAGACCACGACCTGTTCACTGACAAAATTCCATGATGCAGCACGGAATTTTGACGAAAATATTTTGGCAAATTAAATTTAGATGTTGAAGTGAATCTAACGGTCTTTGTGTGTTTCTTAAATGGCTTATAAACACCTTCCACGCTGCAATTGTTTATATATATATATATATATATATATATATATATATATATATATATATATATATATATATACTCTTACTCTTTTACTCTTTTACTTGTTTCAGTCATTTGACTGCGGCCATTCTTTGTAAGCCTGGTACTTATTCTATCGGCCTCTTTTGCCGAACCGCTAAGTAACGGGGATGTAAACATACCAGCATCAAGCGATGTTGGGGAGACAAACACAGACACACAAACACGCACACACATATACATACATATATATATATATATAATATAAATATATATACGACAGGCTTCTTTCAGTTTCCGTCTACCAAATTCACTCACAAGGCTTTGGTCAGCCCGAGGCTATAGTAGAAGACACTTGCCCAAGGTGTCACGCAGTGGGACTGAACCCAGAACCGTGTGGTTGGTAAGCAAGCTACTTACCACTACCCATTCCTGCGCCTATATATCATCATCATCATCGTTTAACGTCCGTTCTCCATGCTAGCATGGGTTGGACGGTTCGACCGGGGTTCTGGGAAGCCAGAAGGCTGCACCAGGCTCCAGTCTAATCTGGCAATGTTTCTACAGCTGGATGCCCTTCCTAACGCCAACCACTCCGTGAGTGTAGTGGGTGCTTTTTACGTGCCAGGCGAGGCTGGCAACGGCCACGGTCAGATTGGTATATTTTATGTGCCACCGGCACGGAAGCCAGTCGAGGCGGTGCTGGCATCGGCCACGAGTCGGATAGTGCTTTTTACGTACCACCAGACCAGGGATCCTGGCTGGTTCAATTCGATTTCGCTTGCCCCAACATGTCTTCACAAGCAAAGGGCGTTGGCATGGGTGCCTGTCGTACGGTCGCATTGGAGTATTTTACGTGCCACGGCCACGAGTCGGATAGTGCTTTTTACGTACCACCAGACCAGGGATCCTGGCTGGTTCAATTCGATTTCGCTTGCCCCAACATGTCTTCACAAGCAAAGGGGGTTGGCATGGGTGCCTGTCGTACGGTCGCATTGGAGTATTTTACGTGCCACGGCCACGAGTCGGATAGTGCTTTTTACGTACCACCAGGCCAGGGATCCTGGCTGGTTCAATTCGGTTTCGATTTCGATTTCGCTTGCCCCAACATGTCTTCGCAAGCATGGGGGGGTTGGCACGGGTGTCTGTCGTCGGATGAGGTTCTATATCGACTTTGCTTGCCTCAACAGGTCTTTGTGTCCAAGGGAGGAAAGGCATTCATAAGTGGGCTGGGCTCACTTGTCCTGCCTGGTCTTCTCAGCTGCCTGGTCTTCTATATATATATATATATATATATTATATTATATTTTATATATAATATATATATATATATATAACACTTTCCCAGTAATTCTGCTCTAATGACCGATCTATTCTTGTTGACCAATCTTTTTTCACTTTGGCCTGATTTTAACATTAAGGTTCCACTGTTTAATAAAGGCACCTGTCCTCATTTCTGTATGGAGTGTCAGGAATGGTATGGCATTGGCTCCATTGTGCCATTGAGTATCAGAAACCTCCCTAGGGCACTGGTTCTATTATTTAGTGAATTTAACTGGATTGTAAATTAAGTACCAGTGATGTAATTGACTAGTCCCCTCCTGCCATATTACAGGCCTTGTGCCCATAGCAGAAAAGATTATTATTATTGAGTGAGAGAGAAGCGCATGCCATCAAAGTGAGACTGGGGTAAAATATACGAAGCCCAGTGTACCCATCATGACTACCTGTCTGATAAGGGTACACAAGGCACATGCATCACAACCATATGTGCGTGACATGGTGATCTCATATCAAGATAAACTGCGCATGACTTTGCAGGTGGGGCCCAGTTAGAATTGTCGAGTAACCCGTCCTGCTCCAAAGGTCCCTGAATAAGGATTGTTTAAGGATGTTGAACAAAACACCCATGTTTCCAGAGGTGAATTATTCAAACGCCAAAGAATCCCTCTCAACACATGGCTATGATGCTCTCCCACTACTTCCGCTCGTGATCAGAGATGCACATATTGTCAGCCACTAAGGGACATGCTCAACTGGTTAAGGTCAAACAACTGACAAGCAAATCTGTAGTATTGAGCAGAATATTTGCTGTAGCCCATCTTTTATACCAAGACAAAACAATGTACATGCTAACACTTCCAATCAGTTAAGATCAGAAGCCATGAAAGCCACTGCCTGGTACTGCATCAGGGCATTTATTATTATTATTATTATTATTATTATTAATTATTATTATTTGTGAAGACCTGTTGAGGCAAGTGAAAATCAATCAAACAAATCAAAATAGATGAACATCAATGGAATTTGTATCTTTGTGGCACACAAGAAAACCATCCGAACGTGGCCGTAGCCAGTACCGAGCATCGACTGGCCTCCGTGCTGCGGGCACGTAACAAACACCATCCGATCGTGGCCGTTCGCCAGCCTCATCTGGCACCTGTGTCGGTGGCACATAAAAACACCATCCAAGCGTGGCCGTCTGCCACCTCGTCTGGCACCTGTGTCTGTGGCACATAAAAACACCATCCGAGCGTGGCCGTTCGCCAGCCTCGTCTGGCACCTGTGTCGGTGGCACATAAAATCACCCACTACACTCTCGGAGTGGTTGGCGTTAGGAAGGGCATCCAGCTGTAGAAACACTGCCAGATCTGACTGGCCTGGTGCAGCCTTCGGGCTCCCCAGACCCCAGTTGAACCGTCCAACCCATGCTAGCATGGAAAACGGACGCTAAATGAATGATGATGATGATTATATTTTATATTAATTATATTTATATTATTTGTTATTTATGTATTGGTTTATGTCTATCACTGTTTGAGTTGCATAATACTGGTTTTATCTCTAATTCATGTTTTATATATTTATACTGTGAAATTTGATTTAATGCTAAATCGAATTTTTTCCTGTAAGTTTGGAGCTATACTCCCTAATATTATTATTATTATATATGTGTGTGTGTGTGTGTACGGGGTTGATAAAAAGTTACTTGATGGTAGATCAAAACCATTTAATTCCAGCTGAATGAATTTAATAAAAGCATCTAAATATGAAGCATCATGAAAATTGTTCCAACTGAAGCCCTTCTTGAGTGCCACAGTTTTCTATTCAAGTCAATACAGAATTACAGATGGAATTTATGGAACCTTGATTTACTATCAGGTGACCCTTGGCCAACCCTGTGCACATATATATAGAGAGAGAGAGAGCCATCAACTTCTCTCGATTTTTTTAGTCCAATATTTACACAATATTATTCATAGCTCTATCTACTTCAAGATCCGCTTGTCCAAACCAGAATTATTTAACATTCTTTAGAGTTTATAAATTCTTATATCATCAACAACAAAATAAACACAAAAACATCTAAATTATCTTTAAAACAAATACACTATAAAAAAACACCAAAAAAAACATTCCAATATAATTTGACCTTTAAATTATTGCCTGGAGTCGCACTCAACGCCAACACTCGGAAATCCCTGGTCTTCTTCACAAGTTCTCGCATAACCTGAAAATCAAAAATTCATAGTTATTTGATGATGTTCTAAAATGGAATTTTAGTGGTTAAAATTAAATCAAATTTAAATGTTGAAGTGAATCTAACGGTTTTTGTGTGTTTCTTAAAAGTCGACCTTGGTCATCACATCATTGAAATCACAGTACTGCCTGACTGGACCCGTACAGGTGGCATGTAAAAAGCACCCACTACACTCTCGGAGTGGTTGGCGTTATGAAGGGCATCCAGCTGTAGAAACTCTGCCAGATCAGATTGGTGCCTGGTGCAGCCATCTGGTTACCAGCCCTCGGTCAAAATCGTCCAACCCATGCTAGCATGGAAAACGGACATTAAATGATGATGATGATGATTATGTTAGTGTTAACCAGGTGGTATGACGTGTGCAAGTATACCATCATCATTTAGTGTCCCCATTTCAATGGTTGCTGATCAACATGAACAGGTAGACCTGAGGGTAGGACATAGTCCTAATTTGAGTTTTGACAGGGTTTCAAGCAGATAAGACCCCTCAGCTGAGTGGTGTATAGTCACCATGCTGTTGGGAAGACTAAAGATCCCTGAGAAAGGCTACAGTAGAGAGGGAAGTGGCTCTATGCTAGGAGATTAGGGGTTAAAGTATAAAAGAGGCTAGAACAAAACAGATTCCACCCAATTGTGAGGCAAATAATGTAAGCGTACATGTATGACAGAGTGCTGGTAAGAGAGAAGTTAGGCATAAGAGGAATTAGATGCAAGAGAGGAGGCTGCACTGGTTCGGTCAAGTGATGCAGATGAATGCCAACAACTCCATAAAGAAGTGCCGATTTCTCAAAGTGAATGGAACTTGTGAGAGAGGGAGACCCAAGAAGACATGGACAAAGTACTGAAGGACGGCCCTAACAGTGAAGGGGACCTGTGGAAGAGGTAGACCCAGGAAGACATGGGATGAGGTGGTGAAGCATGATCTTTGAACGTTGGGTTTCACAGAGGCAATGACAAGTGACCGAGACCTTTGGAGATATGCTGTGCTTGAGAAGCTCCAGCAAACCAAGTGAGATTGTAGCCATGGTCCATGCCTGTGTTGCATGACTGGCCCATTTTAAAGTACAATTCAGTCATCAGGTAATATGCTGTGTTTGAGAAGACCTGTTGAGTCAAGTGAAATCGTAGCCAATGCCAGGGCTGCCTAAGTGGCACATAAAATGCGCCGTTTAAGCATGAGTTGATGCCAGTACCACTTGACTGGCTCCCGTACCTGTGGCACATAAAATGCACCATTCGAGCATGATCGATGCCAGTGCAACTTGACTGGCTCATGTGCCAGTGGCACATAAAAAGCACCATTCGAGCGCGGTTGATGCCAGTGCAACCTGACTGGCTCCCGTGCCACCTGTTTGACCCCCATGCCAGTAACATGTAAAGAGGACCCACTACACTCTCAGCATGGTTGACATTAGGAAGGGCATCCAGCTGTAGAAACCTTGCCAGATCATGTTGGTGCCTGGTGCAGCCTCCTTGCCTGCCAGTCCTCAGTCAAACCATCCAACCCATGCCTGCATGGAAAGCAGACATTAAACGATGATGAAGAAGGGCAGCATAACCATACCAAGGCAGATTGGAACCCGGTACAGCTCTTCGGCTCGCCAGCTCTGGTCAAACCGTCTAACCCATGCCAGCATGGAAAATGGATGTTAAAAGATGATGATGAAGTATGTATATGCTTGTGCATGTGTGCATGTGTTTCCTTTGACCTTGATGTTGATTGTCAACCAATGTCACTGCTATTACCCTATATAGGTGGTGGAGGCACATGGCCTAGTGGTTAGAGCAGCGGACTCATGGTTGAGGAATCGTGGATTTGAATCTCAAACTGGGCAATGTCTATGTTTATGAGCGAAACACCTAGGCTCCACACGGATCTGGCAGAAGGTAACGGCGAACTTCTGCTGACTCTTTCACCTCAACTTTCTCTCACTCTTTCCTACTGCATCTTGCAGCTCACCTGCGACAGACTGGCAATGTTTCTACAGCTGGATGCCCTTCCTAACGCCAACCACTTCGTGAGTATAGTGGGTGCTTTTTACATGCCACCGGCACAGGTGCCAAACAAGGCTGGCAAACGGCCATGATCAGATGATGCTTTTTACGTGCCACCGGCACAGAGGCCAGACAAGGCTGGCAAACGGCCACGATCGGATGGTGCTTTTTACATGCCACCAGCACGGAGGCCAGATGAGGCTGGCAAACTGCCAAATCGGATGATGCTTTTTACATGCCACCGGCACTGAGGCCAGTCAGGGCGGCGCTGGCAACGACCACGTTCGGATGGTTCTCTTACATGCCACCGGCACTGGTATCACAGCTACAATTTCCATTGATGTTGATCGATTTCGATTTTGATTTTGATTTGGTTGGCCATATCCAACCAAAATATTCTACCTGTTCAAACTGGCCCCTCACACCTATTCTACATTGGCATTCTAAAAATAAACTACCACATCATCAAACATGATTAATTCAAAACAATGTGAATAAATAAGCATTACATTTAACAGCATAAGTTGAATGCTAAAAGGATTAATGACATGCCATGGAAGAGTCCATTAACCCTTTTGTTACCAACCCGGCTCTGGCTCTGTGGTAAAATGTCCTGCTTTCATAAGTTTTGAATTAAAATCTTCCACCAAACCTTAGTCACAATTTATGTTCCTAACACTAGCTGAATGATAACTAAGTTATTTTACAAAATTCTTTGTTATATTTAAAATGATTGAAAGAAACACAGAACATCTCAAAATAAATACAGTAATGAAAGGGTTAATGGATATGAGAGCAAAGAGAGAGAGTCTATTAAAGCTAGTTATAAGGGGTCCAACATACCTGACAGTAGGCATGGTTGCCCAAAGACTTGTGGGCTTCATCCACAACGACACACTTGATTGATTCCGGCTCACAAGTGCCACGAGTCAAATCGTTCACCAATACCTGGGGAGTGAGGAATATTACTCGCTTCTCTTTCCACATTCGTTTGCGTAATGCTGGCAACATTTTACCTGTGGAGAAGGAAAGCAAAATTACTTGAATAAAATAATTCTGTAGGGGGAAGGGTTTGAAGTATTTGACTTTCACAACATACAAGAACTAGGGAGAAAAATATAAAAAGGAAACCTACAAGCAGTTTTAGAACAAAGGAGAAATGAGGGACCCTTTATGTGGCCACAACAAGAAAAAACAGCTTCATCATCATCATCATCATCATCGTTTAACGTCCGCTTTCCATGCTAGCATGGGTTGGACGATTTTGACTGAGGACTGGCGAACCAGATGGCTGCACCAGGCTTCAATCTTGATCTGGCAGAGTCTCTACAGCTGGATGCCCTTCCTAACGCCAACCACTCCAAGAGTGTAGTGGGTGCTTTTTACGTGCCACTGGCACGGGGTCCAGTCAGGCAGTACTGGCAATGACCTCGCTCAAATCTTTTTACACATGCCAGTGGCATGTGTGTGTGTGTGACCCATGAGGAGGACTATAGTTTGATAGGTGGAGTTACGCTGGACATATCACAGCAAGGTACAAGAGAGTATAATGGATACTACAAAGCCTCAGTACAGTGTTGTCTTCAGGGATGGGCATATGGAGCAATTGACTGGGCTCCAGGGACTCACTTCTAATCTATGTATGCTGTGACCTACTGTCATTATCATCATTTAGTGTATGCTTTCCTTGGTGACATGGGTTACATGGTCTGACTGGTAATGTTAAGCTAAAGAGCTGTACCAGGCTCCAGTCTGGTTTGGCTTGGTTTCTACAGCTGGATGCCCTGCCTGGCACCAACCACCCCACGTGTAGTGGATGCTCTTTACATGTCACCAGCACTGGTACATCTTACCTGTCACCAGCACGGGTGCCCTGTAAGTGCCTTTTTATGTGTTACCTGCACTGGCCACAATTATGACATCACTTGACTTAACGTCTTCTCGAGCACAGGGCCTAAGGCATTGATTTGCTCAGGAAAAGGGAGCTTACGGGCCTAGGGGCCCAATTCTGATCTAAGTATGTTGTTGCTAGCTGTCAATAAATACTATAGGACCAAATGCATTGATTTGTTTGAGAGCCTCATGGGCCTAGGGGCCCAATTCTGATCTAAGTATGTTGTTGCTAGCTGTCAATAAATACTATAGGACCAAATGCATTGATTTGTTTGAGAGCCTCATGGGCCTAGGGGCCCAATTTAGATTTGTGTATGATATGGTTTATCAATAAATAAATACCAAAAGGCTCAGTGCATTAATTTACTTTGGAGCATAGGTTGACCAATTCTGATCTATATATGCTGTGCTTAGCTGTCTATAAATATTGTCGGGCCCATACACTGATTTATCCTGGGGCCTACAATGCTGCTAAGACAGCCCTACACCAATAAGAGATTACAGATTTTTTTTTTTTTTCAAAGGTTTTACAGAGAAGCAGTACTGAATGTGCCACAAATGGGTGTACTGTCTTTAATTTCTTTGTTTTTGAGGTGGTCGACCACAGTCAAGATCAGTAAACACCAAACCCAGTTCCTGTCTGTAACGCCATTAGTTATTCTTTTATTCTTTTACTTACTTCAGTCATCTGACTGTGGCCATGCTGGAGCACCGTCTTGAAATAAAAATTAAAAAAAAAAAAAAAAAAAAAGAAAATAGAAATTATAAATTACCTGTCATTTCAGACATGTCGTCTTGTGGAATTCCCATGATGTTATAACAAGCTTCAATTTGTTGAGCCACTAACGGTTTAGTTGGTGCCATGAAAACAACCTTTGCAGAGGAGTACCAACGGTAGAAGTTGAACATGACGACGGCAGCGATAAACGTCTTTCCTAGACCTGTTGGTAAGACTACCAACGTGTTCGTGAACAGAGCTTCCTTCGCGATGTCAAACTGGTACTGTCGAACGGGGTAGTTAGTCGGGTAGATCCAAACGCAACCGGCAAACTTGTTAAAGCCTGGCAAATCAGGAATACTTTCCAAATCGATCTCTCCACCGCTGTCGGGAGCACCGCCAGCTGAATGCGTCGTGTTTCCGGGTGGCGATGTCGTCCTACCTTGACTAGATTCCAACGCTTGTACCAAAATGTCATCTTCGTCGTCACTGACTATCGTAATATTATCGACGGTAGATACACCATTGCTGAAATTCGATGTCGAGACGGTACTTTTCGCACCCCAAGTCTGGAATAATGTCGGCTGGACACTTCCGTCTCCACCCTTCGTCTTAACTATATTTGACTTCTTCTTCATTGCTGTAAATTTATACGTCGGCATGTTCAATATGACGAGCCCTAGCAACGATACGATGTCACTTCCAACCCTATGTCTTGTACTAATTTTACAACTTCCTTCCGCCGTGTCAAAGTTTTAAAAGAAAATCTTAGTGCCTTAAACATATTCAACCCGTGCAATAAAACCAATAAAACTAGCCACAGTTACAAATAAATCACAAATAAATTGGCAGCCTTCCGATATTAGTACACGGCATCATTCATCCAAACAACTTTCCTTGGAGGCTAAGTTGAAGAGGGTGAATAAAGTGGTTTTCCTCTCGCGGAATATATGTAGACCAATACCGAACGAATGCCAATAAATTAATGTTATAAGGGTAGCGAAGAAAATTAATTCTTACGAAGAAGTCTGTCTTCTTTCATACGAAAAATTCTGTTTTAATTGCAAACATTGGTTATTCGCTGATGTTTACAAAAATATCACAACCTGGCGAAGACGAAATAAATTGCCAAGGCAACAAAACTTACTGTTTTTGATATTACAGGCGAAATATTTGATGAAGTTTAATTTAATTCGAATTAATTAAATCTAGTTTCTTCAAAATCTTATCATCGACAATGAAACAAATTTAAATAGTAATAACAGATTACTATCACTTTAAAAAAATAATCCAAGGATAAAAAGATAAGATAGGCACGTGTGTGTGTGTGTGTGTGTGTGTGTGTGTGTGTGTGTTTGGTCAGTATTTCAGTAATTAATTTATATAAAATCAGTAATTAATTAGTGTTTATCAATAACCTTTGGTGGGGGGGATCAAGTCTACACCTTATCTTTCAAAAAAAAAAAGTATAACTAAACAACACGGTGCTATTACATAAAACACACTTATCGTATCACACAATGCTTCCTCGACATATCAATACCACTTGCCGCCCTCCTCTTAATTAAAAAAAGACTTGCTGAAGCCAGCAATTAAACAAACAAACATCGATCAAGGATCAAATTCGAATAAAAAACAATCCGCGCGAGATTGTTTTTAAGGGGAGGTTACTCTATAGTACTTTTAACTTCCGGAGATCTTACGTTTCGTTGTTTTAGCCCTAGGTCAGACTGATTGAGCAAGTCTTTGATCAAAGGCGTTCAGGATATGATATGACCATCCAAGTGCCGGATTTGGATCTTTTCGGTTTGAACGGCAGTTTTTTCTAGCGGTGTCAGATGAAATTGTCACCCATAATTATGACCCTAGTATCGATCTATTGTATTTCAATCTGTTTTAGGGTTAGGGTTAGAGTTAGGGTTAGTCAGGGTTATGGGGTGGGGGGAAGGGCATCTTTTTTTCTTCACAAATGTAAATAAACCCAATCTGTTTCTTAAACGAGGGACATATTCATACGGCACAGAATGTTTTTTTGCCTCAATAGACGTCAGTGATTGGTTGAAAATGCAAAAATTGAAGAAAAAATAAACAACAAATATCTTACAAACTATAGAATTTTCTCAAGAAAGCCAAGAGAAAAAGATGTTTTATAAACACATTCTACCAGTATACGAAGTTTAAAATTTTTTAGTTACCTAGAAATTATGTTAAAAACTGCCGTTCAAACCGAAAAGATCCCCAGATTTATGCATGGGCTAACATGGTCCATGGCTCTGGGATTTTCAAGTATTGGGATCCTTTTTAACTCACAGAAGCCTAAGGCTTTGAAGTTAAGAATGAAGTTGTTGCCAAATCCATTACTGCTGTTTCACTTATATTCTAAAACCCCGGCTTTATTTATTTTTTTGTTTTTTCACCCATTTCGAAAATGAATAAAGCTCACTCACGTCCCCGTCACTTAGCGGTTCGGCAAAAGAGACCGATAGAATAAGTACTGGGCTTACAAAGAATAAGTCCCGGGGTCGATTTGCTCGACTAAAGGCGGTGCTCCAGCATGGTCGCAGTCAAATGACTGAAACAAGTAAAAGAGTAAAAGAGAGATATCCAGCTATCCTTTGACTGCTTAGTGTCAAGCCTGCATGGTTTACGTCTTTACAGGACTGGATTCATGTATAGACCGATATGAGCCAGAACCAACAGGCTCCAAGTGGTGGGAGCCCCTTTAACTCAGAGAAGCCCAAAGCTTGGAGTAAAAAATTAACATATTTACAGCAATCATAAATAATTTATAATTTTTTTCACTTGTTACATGAATTTTAATCTAATTGAATTCCTTTAAAATCATTGAGCTCTCTTTTTATTTATTTTAGATTAGATTTTAAAAACCATTAAATTTAATTGAGTTCTCTGAATCTCTTCAGTTATGGAGCCTCTTCAAAGCGTTTGGGGGCTTTAGTTTTAATGGGGTCCTCTTTATTATCTTACAATGTTTTCAGTTAGCAGAATGAAGGGGTTTCCCCGAAACACTGGAATTTTAGATAAAGGATTTCAAATGTATTTGAATATCTCGGTCAAGAGATCACAACGAGGTTCACAATGGAAACTATATAAAGGGAAAACCCAATTCAAATCTCTCTTTTTTAGTGTCACCTTTCAGCAGCACTAGCTGAACACCACCACTGGCTGGACCTGTATCTCCAGAGGCAATGTATCCACACTAACAGAGCTTCATACACAACGCACACAGCTTAAGATGGTAGCTGAGAGCAGCACACCTCACCTATCCTGTGAATCCTGTAAATAGCGTTTGTACTTGAAGTCTTCTCTCTTCGCCTGCCGGAAGCCTGAACTGCACGAAGAACAAAAGAATGATGGAAGACAATATTCTTCCGCTATCGTAAACCTTGCCTTCCATTATAATTCTATGCTGATGAGGTCTAACAAGCCTGAACATATCAATAATTGTTTCTCAGAGTTAAAGGGGCTCCCACCGCTTGGGGTTCTGTTGGCTCTGGCTCATATCAGCCTATACATGAATCCAGTCCTATATAGACGTAAACCATAATTGTTTCTCAGGCCTCAAAAAAAAAAAACAGATTTTCCTTCTCTCAATCAAGTAAATTAACCAAGGAAGTTAATTCTTACTTTCTTGAAATTATCTCCCTTTAATCTTCAGGGTCAACGAAAACTTTCACTGGGTTTTTAGTTTCCTTTCACCAACGAAGAGAAAATATTTTTATATAAAATGGCTCAAACAAATCTCTGGAGTATTTCCAATTAACTGTTGGTGGAACAAGCATGCTTGATAATCTTGCTTTTGCCAGTTGATAAGTTGATTATTTCTGAATTATTTCAGAAAGGGTGATGGGCATGGGAAGATCGTTCAATGACTTATTCTAGTAAGACTTATGAAGAGAGAACACAACTCTGACCACAAGAATGAATGAATGAAATTGTGTGTGTGTGTGTGTGTGTGTGTGTGTGTGTGTGTGTGTGGTGTGTGTGTGTCCCTGCCCTCCCATGGGGACTGCTATATGCTGATGACCTTGCTCTTATTGCAGGATCTTTAGCAGAATTGGAGAAGAAATCCAAGGTATGGAAACAAAACCTGGAATCAAAGGGTCTTAAAGTTAACCTAGCAAAGACCAAAGTTGTTAGTAACAAAGAAGATAAAACTCTCTTTCTATCAGGTGAATGGCCCTACTCAAGATGTAGGAAAGGAGTTGGAAGAAATTCCATTTGCTGCACCCAGTGTAAACTATGGACACATAAGAGGTGCAGTGGAATCACAGGTAGATTAACAGATAAAGTAGTCTTTGTGTGTGGCAAATGTGCAGGAACAATAAGCGCTAAGGGCACACAGGACTTAGATTCTCTCAAATGCCCAGAAGGGTCTCTTGAGGTTGTAAATAGTTTCTGTTTCCTAGGAGACCAAATTAACAATGGTGGCAGATGCTCTGAAAGTATTGTTTCTAGAAGAAGAATTGGGTGGAGGAAGTTCAGAATTATCAGTTATTTATGTTCTGTACGAATACTTTTTTCACCCCTAAATATTTATAATTGAATATGAATTCCTTACTTACTGTAATTTATTAGTTTCTTTTGCATATTCTTAGTTTATGCATGTGTATGCAAATATAGTATTGGTATATCCCATTTATTTTCATTAGAAATTAAATAAATAAATAATTTTGACATGTACGAATATTTATTTCCCCCCACTGTATATATGGATGGAAGCACTCCGTCGGTTACGACGACGAGGATTCCGGTTGATCCGATCAACAGAACAGCCTGCTCGTGAAATTAACGTGTAAGTGGCTGAGCACTCCACAGACACGTGTACCCTTAACATAGTTCTCGGGGATATTCAGCGTGACACAGAGAGTGACAAGGCCGGCCCTTTGAAATACAGGTACAACAGAAACAGGAAGTAAGAGTGAGAAAAGTTGTGGTGAAAGAGTACAGCAGGGATCACCACCATCCCTGCCGGAGCCTCGTGGAGCTTTTAGATGTTTTCGCTCAATAAACACTCACAACGCCCGGTCTGGGAATCGAAACCGCGATCCTACGACCATTAGTCCGCTGCCCTAACCACTGGGCCATTGCGCCTCCATGACTGTATATATAAATCAGTTTGGTAAGAAAGTTCTTGGACACTTCTAACATATCACTTTATTAACAATTAAAAAAAACAACATAGAACAATCAATCCAAAAGGTAATTACCCTTGTTATGGATCACCTTTTGCCACCGTTCAGGTAAAGTTTTGAATCCTTTCATCTAGAAATCGCATGGCTTTGTATTAATAAAGTTGTAATGGAACGATTTCGCAACTTCTTCGTTTTCGAACTTTGTATCGCCAATCATGCATTGAGAGAATAAGTGGAAGTCAGAAGGGACAAGGTCAGGAGAATACGGTGGGTGCTACATTGTTATCCTCATTCCGTAAACAGTGGCTTTTAAACGGGTGGAGTGCTGAACCATCCTGGGGCACAGAGGATTCGCAATCTAGACTAAGGTCTGAAAGTTTACCACACCATAGTGGGTTACACCATGGTTCCTCTGCTTTGTGGCAGAAGTAGGAAGAAAGAGTGAGAGAAAGTTGTGGTGAAAGAGTACAGGGGAATCCACCGCCGAAGCCTCGTGGAGCTTAGGTGTTTTTGCTCAATAAACACTCACAATGCCCGGTCTGGGAATCGAAACCGTGTTCTTATGACAGCGAGTCTGCTGCCCTAACCACTGGGCCATTGTGCCTCCACACTGCTGTTGTTGCAGTTTCTGTAATTCTATTACCGACGATAGTAAATTTTCTAAGTTGAAACAGCAATCTGTCCAGCATGAGTTCGAATATCTCATCATCAAAAATGTTATAAGGACAATATGTACACATCAGGTATAAGAATAGTAGTATCCAAATATTTATCCTCGTGGCCTTCTACATGGGATGGAGCCAGCCTACGTATGCATACCTTCCCTTCTTGGGACACAAAACTCTACTTGTGAAGACCTGTTGAGGCAAGTGAGGATCAGAATCGAAATCGATCAATGGAAATTGCAGATGTGTTACCAGTGCCGGTGGCATGTAAGAGAACCTTCCGTTTCGCGACCGTTGCCAGCACTGCCTTGACTGGCCTCGTGCCGATGGCACGTAAAAAGCACCACCCGTTCGTGTCCGTTGCCAGCCTCGCCTGGCCCTCGTGCCGGTGGCACATAAAAAGCACCATCCGTTCGTGGCCATTTGCCAGCTCTGTCTGGCACCTGTGCGGGTGGCACGTAAAAAGCACTCATTACACTCACGGAGTGGTTGGCGTTAGGAAGGGCATCCAGCCGTAGAAACACTGCCAGATTTGACTGGGCCTGATGAAGCCTTCTGGCTTCACAGACCCCAGTAGAACCGTCCAACCCATGCTAGCATGGAAAACGGATGCTAAATGATGATGATGATGATGATGATGAAGCACATCTGCA
>NC_043021.1:19208110-19280610 GCF_006345805.1 Octopus sinensis | reverse complement strand
GCGGACGTTAAATGATGATGATGATATACATATATAATTGAATATATATATACACAATTAAAGATTAAATTAGCCTCATTAAAGGATAATATCATCCAATGAATTACTGGTTTAATGCCTAATATTTCTGAAACAAAAGGTTTATATTTAAATCATAGTTTGTAATCATTCAAAAAGAAAGTAAGAAAATGGAGATAAAACATTTAATAAAAACTAAAAAAAAATATTCCCCTACCTCAACAATGTCTGGGAACAGCTCACAGTAAGTCTTGTTCTGTAAATTGAATTGTTTACTTAACGAGGCAAACTGACGCTTCTGAAAATTAGAAATTAAAAATTCAACTTGAATATTAGCAAATGAAGAGGAATTTTAAATAAAAATTAACGCTTTAGCATTCAGAATTCTGTGTCAAATGTAATATTTATTCCCACTGATTTGAATTAGTCACACATTATTTTGTAGCTTTGGGAGTTCAAATGACATGATTGTTTATTTTCAGAATAATATGGTAAGCGTAAGTGAAGGTGCAATGGCCCAGTGGTTAGGGCAGCGGACATGCGGTCGTAGGATCGCGGTTTCAATTCCCAGACAGGACATTGTGAGTGTTTATTGAGCGAAAACACCTAAAGCTCTACGGGGCTCCGGCAGAGGGTGGTGGTGAACCCTGCTGTACTTTTTCACCACCACTTTCTCTCACTCTTTCTTCTTGTTTCTATTGCACCTGTATTTCGAAGGGCCAGCCATGTCACACTGTGTCACGCTGAATCACCTCGAGAACTACATTAGGGGTACACATGTCTGTGGAGTGCTCAGCCACTTGCACGTTAATAAATGAGCTGCGACGTCACTGGTGCCAAGCTGTATCAGCCTTTGCCTTTCCCTTGGATAACATCGGTGGCATGGAGAGGGGAGGCCGGTATGCATGGGCGACTGCTGGTCTTCCATAAACAACCATGCAATCCCATGGTCAGTCATGACCAAAGGGGTCTCTATGTAAGGGTAAGTGCAAGAGGCTGGATCTGGCCAGTTTGAAGATAAAACAGGTAGATTATTTTGGCCAGATTTGGCCAGTTTAAATGCCCATAGGTTAAACTGTATTGTTTTTCTTTATTATCATTATTATTTGTACATGGACTCAAGCTGTGGCTGTGTGGTTTGGATGCTTGCTTAGCAACCACATGGCCTTCTGTCCAGTCCTACTGCACAGCACCTTAGGCAAGTGTCTTTTTCCTACCAAGGCCTTGGACCAACCAATGCCTTGTGAGTGGATTTGGTAGATGGAGACTGTATATATATATATATATATGTATATATATATATATATATATATATATATATATATAGATACACACACACATACATATATATACATACACATACATACATACACACACACATATATATATACATACACATACATACACACACACACACAATGTATCTATGTATATGTGTGTGTGTGTATTTTTGTGTCTGTGTCCCTCCACTGTTTGACAACCAGTGTTGGTTTGTTTACAGCTCTATAACTATAGACAATAGAGACTAATAGAATAAGTCCCAGGCTTAAAAAAGAAAAGTACTGGAGCGGGGTCAATTTGTTAGACTAAACTCTTCAAGAGTGGTGGCCCAGCATGGCTGCAGTCCAATGACTGAAACAAGTTGAAGATACAAAATAAAAGATAACACTGCGTGACTAATTTGTTGTGTCACGTAGTACTAACGCTAGTAATTGTTAGACGGTCATTACTAAGCATTTTGTCTGGCATGCTAACGAGTCTGCTGGCTTGTTGAATTAACGATGATGATGATGATCATCATCATCATCGTTTAGCGTCCGCTTTCCATGCTAGCATGGGTTGGACGGGTCAACTGGGGTCTGTGAAGCTGGAAGGCTTCGTCAGGCCCAGTCAGATCTGGCAGTGTTTCTACGGCTGGAAGCCCTTCCTAACGCCAACCACTCTGCGAGTGTAGTGGGTGTTTTTTACGTGCCACCTGCACAGGTGCCAGACAGAGCTGGCGAACGGCCACGAACGGATGGTGCTTTTACGTGTCACCGGCACGGGGCCAGGCGATGCTGGCAACGGACACGAACAGATGGTGCTTTTACGTGCCACCGACACGGGGCCAGACAGAGCTGGCAACCGGCCACGAACGGACGGTGCTTTTACGTGTCACCGGCACCGGGGCCAGCCGAGGCTGGCAACAGACGCGAACGGATGGTGCTTTTACGTGCCACCGACACGGTTGCCAGACAGAGCTGGCAAACGGCCACGAGCGGACGGTGCTTTTACGTGTCACCGGCACGGGGGCCAGCCGAGGCTGGCAACGGTCACGGACGGATGGTGCTTTTACGTGCCACCGACACGGGGCCAGACAGAGCTGGCAAACGGCCACGAGCGGATGGTGCTTTTACGTGCCACCGACACGGGGCCAGACAGAGCTGGCAAACGGCCACGAGCGGACGGTGCTTTTACGTGTCACCGGCACGGGGGCCAGCCGAGGCTGGCAACGGTCACGGACGGATGGTGCTTTTACGTGCCACCGACACGGGGCCAGACAGAGCTGGCAAACGGCCATGAACGGATGGTGCTTTTACGTGCCACCGACACGGGGCCAGACAGAGCTGGCAAACGGCCACGAACGGACGGTGCTTTTATGTGTCACCGGCACGGGGCCAGGCGAGGCTGGCAACGAACACGAACGGATGGTGCTTTTACGTGCCACCGACACGGGGCCAGGCAGAGCTGGCAAACGGCCATGAGCGAATGGTGCTTTTACGTATCACCGGCACGGGTGCCAGACGAGGCTGACAGCGGACACGAACGGATGGGTCACTTAACCCCTGCTTTCTGATATATGATTTGATTTTGATTGTTCTCACTGGTCTTGCCGGGTCTTCTCACGCACAGTATACTTCCATAGGTCTCGGTCTCTGGTCATTTCCTTGGTGAGACCTAGAGTTCGAAGGTCGTGCTTCACCACCTCGACCCAGGTTTTCCTGGGTCTACCTCTTCCACAGGTCCCCTCAACTGCCAGGGTGTGGCACTTTTTCACACACCTATCTTCATCCATTCTCACCACATGACCATACCAGCGCAATCGTCTCTCTTGCACACAACATCTGATTCCTCTTAGGTCCAACTTTTCTCTCAAGGTACTTACACTCTGTCGACTATGAACACTGACATTACACATCCAACGGAGCATACTAGCTTCATTTCTCGCGAGCTTAATAATAATAATACTTTTTGCTATAGGTACAAAGCCTGAAACTTTGGGGGAGGAGGTTAGTTAATTACTTTGACCCCGGCGCTTGACTGGCATCTATTTCTTGGACCCTGAAAGGATGAGAGACAAAGTAGACTTTGGCGGAATTTGAACTCAGAACATGAAGATGAATGAAATAGTGTTTATCAGTTTGTTTGTTTAACGGTCTGAACGATATTCGTCTTCTTCAATGGGCATGGACACATTGAAACTCCGACGTCTGGCAGCTGACTTGGCAGACACCCATAAAATTATCAACCATCGCACAAACAATAACTCTGAGCACCTCTTCAAACTCCACCCATCTAACACCCGTGGACATATTTACAAAGTAAGAAAACAGCACAGCTCCCATGACTTCAGGAAACATTTTTTCATGCTGAGAGTTGCTGAAGCGTGGAACAAACTGCCGGCATCGGTTGTTAGTTGTCGGAGCACTGCATCCTTCAAGACTTCCATGCTTCCTGAGATTCACCAACACTACACTTGATTTTCTCCCCTCCATACACACACAAGCATGTTCGCTTTCCAGACATTTGTACATTACTGCATGTACTTTATATGCACTTTCTGACAAGTTGTGGTGCACCTGAGCACTGTATACAATAATTTCATTATTATTATTATTATATTATTATAGAAACACAAATTCAAAATATAAAAATTCCTTCTTGTATTCCGAAATAATATAATTATATCAGACTTTTTTTTTACTCTTTTACTTGTTTCAGTCATGTGACTGTGGCCATGCTGGAGCACCACCTTTAGCCGAGCAAATCGACCCCAGGACTTATTCTTTCTAAGCCTAGTACTTATTCTATCAGTCTCTTTTGCCGAACTGCTAGGTTACGGGGACATATACACACCAGCATTAGTTGTCAAGCGATGTTGGGGGGACAAACACAGACACACATATATACACATACATACATACATATATATATATATATACATACATACATACATACATACATACGACAGGCTTCTTTCAGTCTCCGTCAACCAAATCCACTCACAAGGCTTTGGTCAGCCTGAGGCTATAGAAGAAGACACTTGCCCAAGGTGCCACGTAATGGGACTGAACCCGGAACCAACACAGCCAGTCCACTCTGCATTGTTGTGCCATTCAAGACATGTTATATTTTACAAACAATGCACAATGCTTCAAGCAAACTGCAATACTCTCCAAACTCTAAATAGGAACAGACGAAAGGTAAGCAAGGTAAAATTGCACTCACTGTATAATCTGAAGTTTCTAGGCTGCCCAGAGTTGGACTTTTCTCCAACTGTAAAAGAAATAAGAGTAAAATTAATTAAAAATATAAATCATCATCATCGTCGTCATTTAACCCTTTCGTTACTGTATTTAGTTTGAGATACTCTGTGTTTCTTTCAATTATTTTAAATATAACAAAGAATTTAGTAAAATAACTTAGTTATCATTAAGCTAGTGTTAGGAACGTAAATTGTGACTAAGGTTTGGTGGAAGATTTTAATTCAAAACTTATGAAAACAAGACATTTATACTAAAGAGCCAGAGCCGGTTTAGTAACAAAAAGGGTTAACATCCATTTTTCATGCTGGTATGGGCTGGACAATTTAACAGGAGCTCCCCAGCTGACCAGCTCCTGTCAAACTGTCCAATCCATGCCAGCATAAATAACTCATTTCCACTCTGCTTAAACAATTAATTACAGAAATTAAATATTTCCACCAGAAACATGATCAGAAATAGGATACATTCAGTAGAAGAAGGGAATATTCAACAACATTTCAAAAACAGCTTTTTTTTTTTTTCCTCCATCTTAAAAGCGTATTTGAAACCTCATGTTTATCCATGAAGGAAAAAGTGAAAGAGTTTAAATTCAACCTCTTTCATTTTTAAGTCCTCTTGGCATTTAAGTTGACCTTTGTTCAAGTTGACCTTTTTTGGTTGGCAATTTTGATCTGAAAATCTTGCATGCCACAAAATAGAGTACTCCTTGCTATTAAATTACATTTGTCTCCCTTGGAATATGGCATTAGTATTATTGTCATCATCATCATCATCGTTTAACATCAGCTTTTCATGCTAGCATGGGTTGGACGATTTTGCCTGAGGGCTGGCGAACCAGATGGCTGCACCAGGCTCCAATCTTGATCTGGCAGAGTTTCTACAGCTGGATGCCCTTCCTAATGCCAACCACTCCGAAAGTGTAGTGGGTGCTTTTTATGTGCCACTGGCACCAAACATAAAGCTAAATGCATCTCATCCAAACTAATTTTGTTCCTAATCAGTTTTGTTATAATACCTTCTTTTTCACAACAATTTGATGCTTCTGTAGTTTCCTTTCTCTAATGACGATACTACAATGCCAGGTATTGAGTACAACACCTTCCTGTATTACTTGGCTTACAATTCAAGTCACCCTGCTGTATCCCATTTCACCAGATATTTTAAGCATCTCAGCATCACCCCTTGAGATAGCTTAGCTATTTTTCTTTATTTCTCTATCTCCCATACTGCTATTCACTTGAACACCTGGGTCTATACAAGACTGAGGACAATTGCCAAAGGTGCGACAATTCAGTGCGACACCAGTGCAGAATCACCTTCCTCCGACAAGTCATCCTAACGAGATGTCTGCGTTGGCTGGGTCATGCCCTCCATCGTCAACCAAGAGAATTCATCTACAAAGCAATTGCCCCAGCTCCCCTTCAGGGTTGGCGAAAGCGATGTGGTGGACAACGAAAAACCCGGCTGATGACAGTCAAGGCTGATCTGGAACCCAACCTAGGCCCCCATATCTATAGCGTTCGCCGCTGGAATAAGGAGTGGTTGGAGATCACACGGTCGTTAGCCTCAAATCGCCACGTCTGGTTGGCCAGGTCTGGTGAGAGATGCAGCATTGAGGATGAATGAAGCTAGCTCAGTCCACCGAGGGTGAATGCTGTCTCAAGTCAAGTCAAGTCTATAAAAGGTAAGCTCTCTCTCTCTTTCAGAAATTCACCACACTCAGTAGCCTCTCACAGGAAATGACAAGGAGCTGGGAGTTGTGGAAATTTGCAGTACTTGAGAAGATATGTCAAACCAAGTAAAAATCACCATCATCCATACATACAGGCTTATCCTTTGCAGGTGCCGGTGCCCCGCAAAATGCACTCATGCTAGTGATGCATAAACCCACACCTGCGCTGGTGGCACATGAAAAGTACCCCAGCATACCCTAGTTAAGTGGTTGGCATTAGGATACCCCTTTCTTCTCAATGTCAGAGGAAGGTATTCCATACACTTCTCAACAGCATCACCTCAATTTTATCCAATAAGCTACAAGTGCAATGAAGAGGACAGTCGATGTGGCTATCAAACATAGGCTACAGTGGGATCTCTCCCTGGCACAAAGCTAAACTGCGTCTCATCCAGACTAACCCTGTTCCTTGTCAGTATTTAACTGATAATTTTGCTTTATCAACCCCCACAAAAAAGATTAACCCTTTCGTTACTGTATTTATTTTGAGATTCTCTGTGTTTCTTTCAATTACTTTAAATATGACAAAGAATTTAGTAAAATAACTTAGTCATCATTCAGCTAGTGTTAGGAACATAAATTGTGACTAAGGCTTGGTGGAAGATTTTAATTCAAAACTTATGAAAATAAGACATTTGTACTCAGAGCCAGGGCCGGTTTCAGACTGGTTGGTCACAAAAGGGTTAAATTAATCATTTGTTAACCCTTTTGTTACCATATTTCTGTTGAGATGCTCTCTGTTTCCTTCAATTACTTTAAATATAACAAAGAATTTAGTAAAATAATTTTAGTTATCATTCAGCTAATGTTAGGAATATAAATTATGACTAAGGTTTGGTGGAAGATTTTTATTCAAAACTTATGAAAATAGGACATTTGTACCCAGAGTCAGAGCCGGTTTCAGCCGGGTTGGTAATGAAAGGGTTAAAGAGGCAAAGCTGATCTCTATGGATTATCTGGTGATAACAAGAATGGCTCTTACCATGAAACTGAGGAGCCCTGTGAGGATAGTGGAGACTGACCAGGCTGGGTTCCATGTGTCGGGATGAAAATCACTGATTGATAGACATAATCTACAAAAACAACAAAAAATAAAATTATTTGTGATTAAAAATATAATCCTTTGAAAATTATTCAAAACACTGAGAAATCAATTTAGTATCGATTAATTAACCATTTGACAGTAAAATTAAATTTCATAGTTGTTTCAGTAACGACGTTAAATATCTACCAAAAATAAAGGAGAGTTGGTATTTTCTGAAATTTCTGTTGTCTCAACAAACTTGACATATCTACACAAAAAATGGTTTCAAACATGAGATTCCTCAACAAAAAAAAACATGAGATTCCTCAACAAAAAAAAAAAATGGTGATGCCCCAGCTTGGCCGCAGTCCATGACTGAAACAAGTAAAAGAAAAAAAACAACAAAAACAAAACAAAAGGAATATGACAACATTTTACAGATCAGTTCAACTGACATCAGCAAGGAGTAGCAGAAATATGATAGAAGACGGGGTGGTTGGTACTATAGAAATGTACTCACCGGGTATTGCACTTGAAACGGCCACTCGGAGTCAGCATGTATATACTGGGTGGCTTAAATGGGTATTCTCGTGGGAAAATTAACTTCCCATGATACATTCCACCTGCAAAAAGAAAAAAAAAACAAACATAAAAATGAAGTTTCTTATACTCTTTACTCTTTTACTTGTTTCAGTCATTTGACTGCGGCCATGCTGGAGCATCACCTTTAGTCGTGCAACTCGACCCCGGGAGTTATTCTTTGTAAGCCCAGTACTTATTCTATCGGCATCTTTTGCTGAACCGCTAAGTGACGGGGACGTAAACACACCAGCATTGGTTGTCAAGCAATGCTAGGGGGACAAACACAGACATATATGCACACACACACACATATATATATATAAATATGTACATATATACGACGGGCTTCTTTCAGTTTCCGTCTACCAAATCCACTCACAAGGCTTTGGTCAGCCCGAGGCTATAGTAGAAGACACTTGCCCAAGGTGCCACGCAGTGGGACTGAACCCGGAACCATGTGGTTGGTAAGCAAGCTACTTACCACACAGCCACTCCTGCGCTGTCACCATTTTCATAATAATGGCTTCAAATTTTGCCACAAGTACAGCCATTTTGGGGGAAGGAATAAATTGATTACAAAGAAGACCCAGCAAGCCAAGTGAGATTGTAGCTGTGGCTGACGCCAGTGTCGCATATCTGGCCTGTTTAAAAGTCCCCTTCAATCGTTGGGCAATCTGCAGTGCTTGAGAAGACCTGTTGAGTCAAGTGAAATCATAGCTGTGGCTGACGTCAGCGTGACCTGACTGGCACATTTGAGTGTGGCCGATGCCAGTGTTGGTAGCATGTAAAAAGCACCATTCGAGCATGGTTGATGCCAGTGGGGCCTAACTGGTTCCTGTGCCAGTGGTATGTAAAAAGCACCATTTGAGCATTTTTAATGCTAGTGCTGCCTCACTGGCTCCTGTACTGGTGGCATGTAAAAAGAACCATTCAAGCATGGCCAATGCCAGTGTTGCATGACTGGGCCCCGTGCTGGTGGCACATAAAAAGCACCTACTACACTCTTGGTGTGGTTGGCATTAGGAAGAGCATCCAACTATAGAAACTAGAAACCTTGCCAAATCAAATTGGAGGCTGGTGCAGGCTCCTGGCTTGCCAGTCCTCAGTCAAACCGTTCAACCCATGCCAGCATGGAAAGCAGATGTTAAATGATGATGATGACTGCCTCAGTGTTCAACTGATACTTATTTTATTGACCCCTGAAAGGATGAAATGCAAAGTCAACCTCGGTAGAATTTGAACTCAAAACATGAAGATGGACAGAATGCCACTGAGCTATTTTCCCAGTGTGCTAATGATTCTGCCAGCTCACCATCGTTTTCATAATAATAATAAGAAGCAGCAGCATCTGATAAGATTAAGGCCCAATAAAAGACACTTGCCCAAGGTGCCATGAAGTAGGATTGAACCTGGAACCATGTGATTGGGAATCAAACTGCTCAATCACACAGCCACATTTATATAAGGCATGTCACCAACAACAAAGTGTGAATTAATACTGTATTTTCTGGCAGACAAGTGGGAATATGAAGACAGAAATTTACAGCAAAAAAAAAAAAAAATGGTATGTTGACTCAGTTCTTTAACATTTAAACCAGCCGTATCCAGTCAAAATATTCCATCTGTTTTAGGTTCAACTGGCCAAATCTGGCCTCTCACACATACCCTACAATGTCATTGTAAAATTAAATAATCACATTATCAAAATCTCGAAGATATGAGATAATGCATGATTAATTCAAAACAATGTGAATAAATAAGCATTGTATTTCATCTTCATCATCATCATCGTCTAACGTCCGCTTTCCATGCTAGCATGGGTTGGACGATTTGACTGGGGACTGGTGAACCAGATGGCTGTACCAGGCTCCAATCTGATCTGACAGAGTTTCTACAGCTGGATGCCCTTCCTAACGCCAACCACTCCAAGAGTGGATGCCAAATGGTTAAACACCAAGACGACTTTCAAAAGATAGTGATGGCGTTTGAATGTTTACACCAGTGGTTTTCAACCAGGGTTCCGCCAGTACAGTCCAGGGGTTCCGCAAGAAGTTACAAAACTGCTAAAATCGGCAGTAATTTTTAATTCTCCTGTGCAGATATGTGTGCATAAGACTATTAAATTATTGCACAGGGGTTCCTCGAACCAGTGGAATGTTTCCTTGGGGTTCCGCTCCAGCAAAAAGTTTGAAAAGCACTGGTTTACACTCTGTATGTTGACTTGCATGCCAGAAAATATGGTAGTATACAGTAGGCTGAGGCTGCCATTATTCCAAGGTATGCCATGCCACTTACCTTCATATGGAGAATTTTCTGGTCCTACCACTGTGTAATGCCTGCAAGTAACAGAATAAAAATAATTAAGTAACAGAATAGAAATAATTAAGTAACAGAATAGAAATAATTAAGGCACTAATATTTCATAAACCTTCAAGAGAACATGAAATAATTCTGTTTTGGAACACTGGATCTCGAAGCACATCACATAAAGCTAGAAATAACAGCATGTAAATATTGGATCGAGAAACCCTTTTGGATAGGAAAAGACAAAGGATGTCAGTGAGACCTGAACCCAAATCTGTATACATGACAGGTGTTCTACCATTGGACCAAAGCAATCCTTTGAATTTCCCTTTCCCTTTCAGAGTCCGTCATGTTTACAGGAGATGTGGGTTCACATCCCACAAGCAGCCTTCAACTTTTTCTCTCTTAAAGGGATTTTTAAAATTTAATAGATATTGTTGTTATTTATCTGTTTCAAGAGCCACTCGTAATTATGTACAGACAAAACCTCTAACATATCCTGGGCCAAAATGAAAAAAAAACAAAAAAACCCACGATGATGATTACACTAAGTAATACAATTTTTGTCCTTGGTCAGTCAGTGTCATTTCCTATTTGCTAACCCCTTAGGAAGTATGAAAAAATGGCTCATATTTCCTTCAAATTTTGCTTTTGCTACACTATTTACTCTTTTACTTGTTTCAGTCATTTGACTGCGGCCATGCTGGAGCACCGCCTTTAGTCGAGCCAATCGACCCCGGGACTTATTCTTTGTAAGCCTAGTACTTATTCTATCGGTCTCTTTTTGCCGAACCGCTAAGTGATGGGGACGTAAACACACCAGCATCGGTTGTCAAGCAATGCTAGAGGGACAAACACAGACACAAACACTTATATATATATACATATATACGACAGGCTTCTTTCAGTTTCCGTCTACCAAATCCACTCACAAGGCATTGGTCGGCCCGGGGCTATAGCAGAAGGCACTTGCCCAAGATGCCACGCAGTGGGACTGAACCCGGAACCATGTGGTTGGTAAGCAAGCTACTTACCACACAGCCACTCCTGCGCCTATTTATTCAAACACATGGCTATGGTGGTCCCCCACTACTCCTGCTCATCATTCAGAGATGCACACATCATCAGACACTAAGGGACATGCTCAAGTGGTTACAGTCAAGCAAATCTGTGGTATCGAGCAGAGTATTTGGCTGAAACAGCATTTCTGCTTCAGCAACTCAGTTGCTGAATCCATCTGAAATGTTATGGAAAAAAGGTCAGTTTCAAGACATTGGTGTCCAGGTGACAAAACAAAGTTCGAAGTGAATAGTGACCATTTCCTTTGATTTCTAGATAGAAGCAAATAGGAAATATTTACTTACTGACCAAGGACCAAAAAAAAAAAGGAAAAGAAAAAAAAAAAAGGTAAGTAGCTTGCTAACCAACCACATGGTTCCGGGTTCAGTCCCACAGCGTGGCATCTTGGGCAAGTGTCTTCCGCTATAGCCCCGGGCCGACCAATGCCTTGTGAGTGGATTTGGTAGACGGAAACTGAAAGAAGCCCGTCATATATATGTATATATATATATATATGTGTGTGTGTGTGTGTTTGTGTTTGTCCCCCTAGCATTGCTTGACAACCGATGCTGGTGTGTTTACGTCCCCGTTACTTAGCAGTTCGGCAAAAGGAGACCGATAGAATAAGTACTGGGCTTACAAATAATAAGTCCCGGGGTCGATTTGCTCCACTAAAGGCGGTGCTCCAGCATGGCCGCAGTCAAATGACTGAAACAAGTAAAAGAGTAAAAGAGTAAAGAGTAATTGTTACACGGTGTAATTGTTGTTATTCTTGTTGTAGAGTAGATTCAAGAGGCTTTTCACAATCAGGGTTAATGAGGTTTTGAACAATACTTTACCTGTTAAATGACAATGATGATGAACATCATTTTTCTGTGCACGGAGGCACATGGCTTGGTGGTTAGGGTGTTTGACTCATGATCGTAAGATTGTGGTTCCGATTCCTAGACTGGGCGACGCATTGTAGTCTTGAGCAAAACACTTCATTTCACGTTGCCCCAGTCCACACCACTGAGCTGGCCAAAATCAAGTAATCCTGTGACTGACCAGTGTCCTGCCAGGGGTGAATTTATATGCCATGGAAACTGGGAAACTGGATCTATGAGTCTATACGACTCTGGAAGGAGTCTCTTTTACTCTTTTACTTGCTTCAGTCATTTGACTGCGGCCATGCTGGAGCACCGCCTTTAGTCGAGCAACTCGACTCCAGGACTTATTCTTTTTGTAAGCCCAGTACTTATTCTATCGGTCTCTTTTTGCCGAACCGCTAAGTGACGGGGACGTAAACACACCAGCATCAGTTGTCAAGCAATGCTAGGGGAACAAACACACATATATATATATATATATATATATATATATATATATATATACATATATACGACAGGCTTCTTTCAGTTTCCGTCTACCAAATCCACTCACAAAGCATTGGTCGGCCCGGGGCTATAGCGGAAGACACTTGCCCAAGACGCCACGCAGTGGGACTGAACCCGGAACCATGTGGTTGGTTAGCAAGCTACTTACCACACAGCCACTCCTGCGTATCTTTTTGTTTCATATATTTTTATGTTCACAGATATGGCTGAATGGTTAAGATATTTGCCTCAGAACCACAATGGTTAGGGATTAGGTTCCATGGCATGGATGCTGTCACCTGCTGTCCTTAATTTACTTGTTCTTCATGTATTACACCTGCTGAGATTATATCATCATCATCATCATTTATGTACATACATATATGTATATACTTACATCTATACGCATATAAGTGACCGCGTGTATACCGTTGGCGATTTTTTTTCCTCTGTCTCCCCTTCTCTGGATCTTTCCTTTTCCTATGTTTCCAACGAAGAGCTCCGCTCGAAACGTTAAACCCTCCTTCTTTCCTGAGCGTCCAATAATACTATATTTGTTCTACGTCCTCGCGTTTTTTTGTGCTTTCTTGTTTGGATTAACTATATATATATATATATATAATATACATATATAATATATTATATATATATATCTATATATATATATATATATATATATATAAATATATATACATATATATAATATATATATACATATATATAATATATACATATATATATACATATATATAATATAATATATATATATAATACATATATATATACATATATATAAATATATATATACATATATATAATATAATATATACATATATATATATAATATATATAACATATATAATATAATATATACATATATAATATATATATACATATAATATATATACATATATAATATATATACATATATAATATATATATACATATATAATATATATATACATATATAATATATTATACATATATAATATATATATATACATATATAATATATATATATATATATATAATATATATATACATATAATATATATATATACATATATAATATATACATATATATAATATATATTACATATATATATAATATATATATACATATATATACATATATATATAATTATATATAATATATATATAATATATATATTATACATATAATATATATATATACATATATAATATATACATATATATAATATATATATACATATATATATAATATATATATACATATATATTAACATATATATAAATATATATAATATATATTATAATATATATATATACATATTATATAATATATATATACATATATATATAATATATATATACATATATATATAATATATATATACATATATATTTATATCCCTTTTTAGTAGAAGAAATAGCTATAACCCTTTGACTGCTATTTCTAAATTCGGTATGTGGTAAGGCAACTCGTTGCTAAACCCTTATTGCTTAGTATTACTTAAATTTTCCTCGAATGAGGCTTTTACATGCCGAAGACTACTTGGTGTAATTGATAATTTTTCCAAATTAATTAATTTCACCCTTCATTATTACGGATAACTATATACATATATATAATATATATATACATATATATATAATATATATATATATATATATATATATATATATATATATATGCATATATGGGCACAGGACATCATGAAACATGTACAACTAAAAAAATTGGGAGTACAAGTACATGGAATATGAACTATTTTTTCGAACAACAAAAGACACAAATGGAAAACAGGACAAGCAACATAAAGAACGGCCCTTCATCAGTTGTTGGCTGTTTTTCTAGTTTTGTATTTCGAACATAACCCCTTCAGTCATGAATGACCATGGGATTGCACCTAGAAGTACCCATCCAAGGCATAAGTCCAAGCAAGGTTGTTTATGGAAGACCAGCAGTCGCCCATGCACACCAGCCTCCCCTCTCTACACTACTGATGTTATCCAAGGGAAAGGCAAAGGGGCCGATACAGCTTGGCACCTGTGACGTTGCAAGTCATTTCTACAGCTGAGTGAACTGGAGCAACATGAAATAAAGTGTCTTGCTCCAGAACACAACACGCAGCCCGGTCAGGGAATTGAACTCACTACCTCATGATTGTGAGCCTGACAGCCTAACCACCGAGCCATGCACCTCCTTCACATATCATCATCATTTAACATCTGATCTCTGTGGTAGCATAGGTTGGGTGGATCATTTAACATCTGATCTCTGTGGTAGCATAGGTTGGGTGGTTTGGCAAAGGATGGTAAGTCAAGGAGCTGCACCAGACTCCAGTCCGATTTAGCATGGTTGTGTTCAAATCAGACTGGAATCTTTTTTTTTTTTTTTTACACACACACACACACACATACATACATAATATATATATATATATATATATATATATATATATTATATATATATATATTGACCTTCGAAACCTGGAGTAGATGAAATTAAGGCGACTGAAGAAGGGGAATTTTCCTTGTTTTGTATGTCCTGTACTCTATTTTTTCGTTGTTTAAAAAAATGTCCATTTTCTTGGTTTTGTGTTTATGTTTTCGTTTCTCATTGTGTTCGACGTTTTTTGGTGTCCTGTACCCATATATGCATGTATATATACATGTAGAGGTAGGTACGTACATATATGTATGTATGTATATATGCATATATTTTATTTATTTATTAATTTATTATATATATATATATATATATATATATATATATATACACACATGTACAGTAGTATATATATATATACATACACACACGTACAGTAGAGAGAAAGAAAGAATGAACGGGCAGACAACTGGTATAAGTTTAGAGTATGGAATTTAATATATTTAAACATAATTGTGGTGCTGTTGTAATAGAGTTGTTAGAATAGAAAGAAGCAGGGGTTCCGAACAGTCATTCCCAACCCATTTCCCCACAGACCCCTTTTAATATGCTTATCCTTATTTATATATATATATGAAATTTTGAATTTAGCTCACGGACCCCCAGTACTACCTTTGCAGACCACTAAGGGTCCACGGACCCCAGGTTGAGAATCACTGGAATAAAGTGTATTGCAGATAATCTTTTACAGCTGTTTCCAGAACAGATGTGCATATGGTGCATTTCTCATTGGACGAAGATAAGCTTTCCATATATTAGCAGGCTCTTCCATCTCCAGGGAGGGAAGAATTGATGTAGATCCTCTCTCAAATGTCAGCAACACTGACCATCATTTGTATTCACAGACCAGGCTTCACATATCCTACAAGTAAGATAATGTGCATATATGCCTGTGTGTATGGGAGATATAGATAGATGGCATGGCTGTGTGGTTAGGGAGCTTGCTTCCTAGCTACATGGTTTCGGGTTCAGTCCCACTGCATGGCACTTTAGGCAGGTGTCTTCTACTATAGCCCCGAGCTGACCGGAGCTTTGTGATTGAATTTGGTAGGCGGAAGTTACTGCCGTGTGTGTATGTGTGCGTATAGCTGCTCAGTGCCTCTCCGAAAGAGGGAGATAGATAGATAGATAGATAGATAGAGAGTGAGAATGAGAACTAGAGAGTGAGAGAATGATAGAATAACAGAACAAATGAGACAGAAGTAGGACTTTCAGTTCCCTCTGACTTTATTTGTCTTCTGTCCCCTTTTCTACATTTTTAAGGTCTTTGATCTGTTAAAAATATTGAACACCACACCACAGCATACCATACTCCAGAATAAATAACAAGAAGTCTAACAAGGAATAGGCATCTTTATGACTTACCATTCCAGAATGTTTGACGGAAGTGGCACGGCTTCTACGTATGGTACGGGGTCTTTGATGATTCTCATGTAGTCTTGTTTCAAGCGGGCCGTGGCCGTTGTACTGGCTCTCTTTCCCGACATTTCTGCAGAAAAAAAAAAAAGAAGGGGGTGAGTGAAAATTTTAAAGAAAAAAAAAATGAGACAACTGAAAAATTGGCATTTTCAGAAAATAAATTTAAGTGGCCAACAGTTATTACCAACATCATCATTATTATTGTTTAGCGTCCGCTTCCCATGCTAGCATAGGTTGGACGGTTCAACTGGGGTCTGGCAAGCCAGAAGGCTGCACCAGGCCCAGTCTGATCTGGCAATGTTTCTACGGCTGGATGCCCTTCCTAACGCCAACCACTCCGTGAGTGTAGTGGGTGCTTTTTACATGCCAGACGAGGCTGGCAAACGGCCACAATCGGACGGTGCTTTTTACGTGCCACCGGCACGGAGACCAGTCGGGGCGGCGCAGGCAATGACCACATTCGGATGGTTCTCTTACGTGCCACCGGCACTGATATCATAGCTACAATTTTCATTGATGTTGATCGATTTTGATTCTCACTCGCCTCAACAGGTCTTCACAAGTAGAGTTTTGTGTCCCAAGAAGGAGAGGTATGCATATACAAAGAAAATATCCATCTTCTTTTGAAGCTCAACACAGTCCTTACATAGGAATTACTCAAACATTTTCAGACCGCTGCCCACATTTACAGAGTATATGCGTTTCTTCAGTACTCCCCCTCTTCCTTTTAAAGAGTATGTGTTCATTACTTCTACTTCTTTTTTGATTCACCTTTAATTAAATATTCTAAATGACCTGAGATGCTTGTCCTATGTTCGTTTTGTTTTCCTTTCCTTCTAATATATATATATATATATATATATATATATACGAGCAAAACGCACCAACGTCCAATGGACGGTGCTGAGTTGTCAAACATTTAAACCAAATTTTCTCAAAACAACTTGTCCAACCGTCCCATAGGCCTCCCCTTTGAGAAACACTGATTTAATCTAAATTTGAGACACCAGCAAAAGAAGAAATAAAAATAGACTTTTTTTCTATTCCAAAGAAAAACGATTTTATTCTCACAAATATGCAACCGAAGAGTTTAAAGTACCAGTAATGATAAGGCTGTTGACTGGGAGTACACAAACATGGTTCAAACAGTAAGCTTGGCAGGAAAGAAATGTGCCTTTAAGCAGAACAAAAACAACAAAAAATGGAAGGTGCAGTTATGTACAGGTTGACGGAAGAAAAGCAGGACAAAAACGGCTTTATCGATCATTCTCACCTGGAGATGATTTTTGTAATACTTCACATTAAAAGAATATCTACTAAATAATACTAATAAAGTTGACGGTATATCTTCAAAGTTTCATTCCCTGGTAAAACTCCATGGATTTTAAACATTTTCTCATTATGCTCTATCTAAGACATAAAAATTGTTCATGCAGAGTTGCCTCCCTTAACTAAGGACTTCAAAATTGTGCAACCCAACCTCGTTTTCAAGGTTATTTTTGTAGTACAAAATAGTTGTTGTGTAAAAAATATACTTTATTTGGTAGTCAAAAGATTTCTGAATCTTTTGATACCTCATGCGTCAAAATCAGCAACTTAGTTTTCAAATCCATAAGGAACATATGCACACACACAAACTCTGTTTGATTATATAAAATTAAAAATAATACTATAAGTTATTTGCATGTTTTTAGTTATGAAACAATTTGTTGTGACATTTGGATTTTTCTTTTGTTAAATAAAAGTTTATTTAAATATTTTTCTATCATTTATGACTTATCTTTTCCTCTTGTATCGTACTCCACACATTCTATATGGTCTGTACAAAGATACATTACAGATTTTTTTGATTTTTTTATGAGTACTACCAAATTACTTGAATTCATATTATACTGTGACTTAAATATATATTTCATTCTGTGAGTTTATCTCACAAGGGAAAGCTCACTTAGCTTGCTGTGCCCGAATTCCATAAATATCTTCAGGTTAATCCTTTTAGTGGCTTTCAGAGTAAAATTTTCACTCTCATTTCTAGCAATCGTCGGTGCTATTTTGCACCCTCATTTATGAATTCCTTTTTGGTTTTTAATTGCTAACAAGCCACCTATATCATAATGTATTTAATATATCTTAATATATTAACATATCATTATAATATCTTATTGTGTTGATAATATATATATTTCTTCTGTGTTTCCCATCTCTCTTCACACATATATAAATGCCTCATCTATGCCACCCACCTCTTCTTACAGAGTAGGGGCATAACACCAGTTAGGTTGTGTGGAGCTAGGTTTTTTCTCAATTTTATATTGCTTTTTTTTCAAGAAATTAATGGAAAAAAAAACCCCCAAAAACTAAAAGAACCTTATCTTCAGTGAATTCGTCCAACTTTATTCCATTCCGGGTGAACATATTTAAAACATGAAAATTTAAAACACCTAAAAACCCAACACTTAGGAGGAAAATCAAATAAAACAAGTAAAAACATTTATTAAAAGTAATATAAGATAAGTTATTAAAATGTTTTTCTGTGTCATGTTGCATATTTTTCCAGTCACATGATGTCTTGGCACCAGTTACAGGCACGCCTATATATACAGGGTCAGGCAAAATGATCTGACACATTTGTAGGTTAAATAAAAGGCAAATGAAGTAAAGAAACAAAAAAGTGTTTTTATTTTTGAAAAGTACATATAATGCCATTTTGTTTCATTATGTTTTAGAAATTAAATCAGTCAAATGGGATCCATTATTGTCCACACACTGTCGAAGGCGTTCACGAAAGTTGTTTCTTTACTTCATTTGCCTTTTATTTAACCTACAAATGTGTCAGATCATTTTGCCTGACCCTGTATATATATATATGTGTGTGTGTGTGTGTGACCGCGTGTGTACCGTTGGCGATTTTTTTCCCTCTGTCTTCCCTTCTCCTATGTTTCCGACGAAGAGCTCCGCTCGAAACGTTAAACCCTCCTTCTTTCCTGAGCGTCCAATAATACTATATTTGTTCCACGTCCTCGTGTTGTATTTTTTTTGTGCTTTCTTGTTTGGATTAACTATATATATATATATATATATATATTTCATAAGTATGCCATGTTCCCCCAACACACTCCCTTTTACAGAGCTTATCTATTTCATCTGTCTTCCCTTCTCCTGCTACAGAGTTGGATCTGTTTCATTAGTGCCCTCACCACCCCTTCTACGGAGAATATATATTTCAGCAGAGACCTCACACTCCATAAACTAAGTCTCATATAGCAGAAGAACACAGGCATGGCTGTGTGGAAAAAAGCTTGCTTCCCAACCACATGGTTCCGGGTTCAGTCCCACTGCATGGTACCTTAGGCGAGTCTCATCTACTATAATCTCAGGCCGACAAAAACCTCATGAGTGGATTTGGTAGATAGAAACTGGGTGGGTGTGTATATATATGTATGTATGTGTGTTTTTGTGTCTGCCCCCCCCCCCCCATTAGCACTTGACAACCGGTGTTGGTGTGTTTATGACCTTGTGACTTAGAGGTTCGACTAAAAACACTTCAAGACGGTGCTCCAGCATGGCTGCAGTCGAATGAGTGAAACTAGTAAAAGGATAAAAGAATACATATAAAAAAAAGACAGAACAAAAGTCTCTAAATTCACTTGATTTATGTGAGTGACGGATGGATTGACGTGACGGATGGATTGACGTGGCGGATGGATTGACGTGACGGATGGATTGACGTGGCGGATGGATTGACGTGGCGGATGGATTTTACGTGACGGATGGATTTTGCGTGACGGATGGATTTGCGTGGCGGATGGATTTACGTGAAGGATGGACCTGGTGGAATTTTTCCATATCTGACTTGATATTAATTGATAATTACATTAATCCTTCAGCATTTAAACTGGTTTATCTAACCCAAATATTCTACCTGCTTTATGTTAAAACTAACCAGATCCAGCCTCTCACACCTACCCTACAATGTTATTGTGAAAACAACAATAACACTGACAACTCAAAGCTATGAAATGATGCACGATTAAATGATTAATTCATAACGATGTTCAGAGATATTGATTGGAATTCAAACTGAATATTCTTTCATTCTTTTACTCGCTTCAGTCATTTGACTGTGGCCATACTGGAGCTCTGCCTTGAGGTGTTTTTTTTAGTCAATCAAATCAACCCCAGGATTTATTTTTTAAGCCTAGTTTTTATTCTAGCCAATTGCAATAGCAGTACCCTTGTTGCTGACAACACGCATACACACCCACGAGCTATTCTATTCAATTCATAGTCACCAACACCATAGAAAGCTATTTGATATTGTAATGAACCAAGACTGGTGGGACCGACATTAAGTTTGTGTTGTTCTCTACCCTTCAGTCATATTTCCCACAGTCGTATAAACCGGTTCTAAAATAATAATAATAATAACAAAAGCACTCAGAGAGTACAAACCTATGCCAAGGCAAAACTAACGTCCTCTCAACGGTTAGCCAGAGATGATTTTTAAAATGAGAATATCTGAAATAAACTCGACTGCTCTCACAAGCGAGAATACTAAAAATGAACCTGACTGCCGCTTTCAAAATTTAAGAAAAAACAAAAAACAGGAAAAATAATCCAAGCATGGTTGTGTGGCGGCGAGCTGGCAGAAACGTTAACACGCCGGGCAAAATGCTTACCGGTATTTCGTCTGCCGTTACGTTCTGAGTTCAAATTCCGCCGAGGTCGACTTTGCCTTTCATCCTTTCGGGGTCAATAAATTAAGTACCAGTTACGCACTGGGGTCGATGTAATCGACTTAATCCCTTTGTCTCTCCTTGTTTGTCCTCTCTGTGTTTAGCCCCTTGTGGGCAATAAAGAAATAAGAAGCTTGCTCTCCAACCACATAGTTCTGGGTTCAGTCCCACCGCATGGTGCCTTAGGCAAGTGTCAACTATTATAGCCTTGGGCTATAGTAGATGACACCTCAGTAACTGAAAACCTTAGACATGCCCTACAATCTAGATGTATTGCAAAAGTCGGCATTCTTTAGAACTGCACGCATATTGCATAAAGTACTGTGTGTCTGAGGTCCTTGTTGTGACTTGACAAACAGTACAAACCCTGGTAGACTTTGTATCTATTGTAGATGACACTTGCCTAAGGGACCATGCAGTGGGACTGAACCCAGAACCATGTGGTTGGAACGCAAGCTTCTCGCCACACAGTCACGCCCGTGTTATTTATTATATGAGACTTGGTTTATGAAGTCAAACATAAAGGTTAACCCTATTGTCATCTGAGCATTGGGTTCAATACACCCAGTCTGAAAAAAACATCTGCAAACCTTAGAAATATCCTAAATCTAGGTGTATTGCAAAAGTTGGCATTACTTGCAACTGCTCGCATATTGCGTAAAGTACTGTCTGCCTGAGGTCCTTGTTGTGACTTGACAAACTGTACAAACCCCCGGCAGACACAACATCTTCAATCAACAACCTCATGATATTGTATACTCTACTCTTTACTCTTTTACTTGTTTCAGTCATTTGACTGTGGCCATGCTGGAGCACCGCCTTTAGTCGAGCAACTCGACCCCGGGACTTATTCTTTTGTAAGCCCAGTACTTATTCTATCGGTCTCTTTTGCTGAACCGCTAAGTAACGGGGACATAAACACACCAGCATCGGTTGTCAAGCTATGTTGGGGGGACAAACACAGACACACAATTACACACATGCATATATATACATATATACGATGGGCTTCTTTTCAGTTTCCGTCTACCAACTCCACTCACAAGGCTTTGGTCGGCCCGAGGCTATAGTAGAAGACACTTGCCCAAGGTGCCACACAGTGGGACTGAACCCGGAACCATGTGGTTGGTAAGCAAGCTACTTACCACACAGCCACTCCTGCACTACTGTGCAACAACTATAATAATAATCCTTTCTACTATAGGCAGAAGGCTTGAAATTTGGGGGGAGAGGGGGCCTAGTTGATTACATCAAAGCCAGTACACAACTGGTACTTATTTCATTGACCCTGAAAGGATGAAAGGCAAAGTCGACCTCGGCAGAATTTGAACTCAGAACACGAAGACAGACGAAATGCCGCTAAGCATTCTGCCTGGTGTGCCAACGATCTTCCCAGCTCGCCACCTTAATAATAATAATAATAATAATAATAATAATAATTTCTTTTATTGTCCACAAGGGCCCAAGACATTGGAGGACAATACTGAAGGACAAGTTACAGCACACACAAAAAAACCCACAACAAAACAATAATTACAACAACATGTGGGATTAACATCTATCAAGGGGACAGATGCTACCACATCAAAGAAGCCTGTTTTATTTATATACTAGCAGTATCGCCCGGCGTTGCTCAGGTTTGTAAGGGAAATAACTATAAAGCATTTTTAGAGAGTTATAGCCAAAAAATAGCAAAAAAATGGGGAAAAAATGATGGTAAATTTTTTTGAGAGTTAAAAAGGTGGAGTTGCGTCCCCTAGACGGTCTGTGGTTTGGGTTTCTGGTTCTCGACCCCATGTCGAATTTATCGATTTTTTTCAGAACTGGGGGAACTTTCCAAAATTTTCGCTGCGTTAGTTTTGAATTATGACATTGGGCTATGTGTGTGTCAAGTTTCATCAGAATCGGTTGAAAGCCGTGGTCAGAGTGAGGGTACGAGAAAACAGACACACAGAAACACGCACAGACAAACTGCCGTTTATATAGATATATATATATATATATATATATATGTGTGTGTGTTTGTGTATATGTTTGTGTGTCTGTGTTTGTCCCTCCAACATCGCTTGACAACCGATATTGGTGTGTTTATGTCCTTGTAACTTAGTGGTTTGGCAACAGGGGCCAATAGAATAAGTACTAGGCTTACAAAGATATAAGTCTTGGGGGTCGATTTGTTCGACTAAAGGCGGTGCTCCAGCACGGCAGCAATGAAATGACTGAAACAAGTAAAAGAGTTATATATATATATATATATATATATATAAGTGAAGGCACATGGCTCAGTGGTTAGAGTATTGAGCTTACAATTGTGAGGTTGCAAGTTAAATTCCTGGACTGAGCTGCATGTTGTGTTCTTGAGCAAGAGACTTTATTTCACGTTGCTCAAGTTCACTCAGCTGTAGAAATGAACTGTGAAGTCACTGGTGCCAGCTGTATCATCCTTTGTCTTTCCACCCAGACCTGTAGCCCAGAGGGAAACCTCTTAGGGGCACCCATGATCATTCATGACCAATGGAGTCATCTATATATATATATATATATATATATATATATATATATATACACATACACACACACACACATATATATACACACACATACATATACACACATACATACACACATATACATACACACACACATACATATATCACCATGACCGTCCAGGCTATCAGATGTTGCTACACATCACCGGTCACAATGCGCTTCGCATTGTTTTAGCCTTCAAATGACGCCACCCCGCTGGCTAAGCAAGCAGGCCAACGGAAGAAAGAGTGAGAGAAAGTTGTGGCGAAAGAGTACAGCAGAGATCGCCACCACTCCCTGCCGGAGCCTCGTGGAGCTTTAGGTGTTTTCGCTCAATAAACACTCACAACGCCTGGCCTCGGAATCGAAACCGCGATCCTACAACCGTGAGTCCGCTGCCCTAACCACTGGGCCATTGCACCTCCACACACACATATATATATACACACACGCACATATATATATATATATATATAATTAATAATAATAATATTAGGGAGTAAATCCAAACTTACAGGGAAAAATTAGATTTAGGATTAAATCTAATTTTATAGTATAAATATATATATATATATATATTATATTAAATTAGAGATAAAACCACTATTAGGCAACTCAAACAGTGAAAATCATAAACCAATACATAGAAATAAAATTAATTAATAAAAAATATATAAAATATAAAATTCAAAATTTAAAATATTTAAATTAAAGTTAAAATTTTAAAAACTATTTAAATTAATAATTTATACTTATAAATTTTTAAATATATATATATATATATTAACTTTAATTAAAATATTTTAAGTTTTGAATTTTATATTTTATATATTTTTTATTTATTAATTTCTATGTATCGGTTTATGATTTTCACTGATTTGCCTAATAGTGGTTTTATCTCTAATTTAATATAATATATATATGTAAGTATGGTGATGCAAGCAGAAGAAATAGAACTCTAAATATGTGTATGAGTATAGTTTTATTAATCCTTAGCAGAAACAACTGAGTGACTCACGGGCCGAGAGTTTTTCGGGTTGGCACTTACAGAACTCATCAAAGTTTGATAAGTGCCGACGCACAAAGCTCTCATACCTTGAGTCACACTGCTGCTCCTACTAAATACTAATACACTCACACACACAGAGTATATTCCATAAGTTCTGAGATTTTGTTTGGGCGGGGCAGTTGTAACTGTCCTAGATTTCTGTAATTCTAGTATGTCGTAATTATACACCCAATAAGCTGACCAATCAACTCTTTTGTTATTCCAGATTGAAGGACAGCACTTTAACAGCAATCTGTATACAACCCACAAAACACGGCTTATCACAGCTGACGAGCTTGCAGGAAGCAGTCGGGACATTTGGAAGCATGCTATGCAATAAAGTTTTGTGTTAAGCTGGGCAAAAATGCTGCAGGAACTTATGAAATGCTCCAGACTGGGGTTGTTCTTTTTCCCCACTGGTACAAGAGTTTCAAGGAGGATAGAGAGAGGAGGTGAGAGACAATGAGAGATGTAGGAGTGATTCAGAAAATTCGCAATTTTCTGGGTGAAGGACATCATGTGTCTGTTGGCGTGGCAACTCTCTCTCTCTCTCTCTCTCTCTCTTTTACTTGTTTCAGTCATTTGACTGCGGCCATGCTGGAGCACCGTCTTTAGTCGAGCAAATCGACCCCGGGACTTATTCTTTGTAAGCCCAGTACTTATTCTATCGGTCTCTTTTGCCGAACCGCTAAGTGACGGGGACGTAAACACACCAGCATCGGTTGTCAAGCAATGCTAGGGGGACAAACACAGACGCACAAACATATACACACAGACTTTTATATATATATATATATATATATATATATATACGACGGGCTTCTTTCAGTTTCCTTCTACCAAATCCACTCACAAGGCTTTGGTCGGCCCGGGGCCATAGCAGAAGACACTTGCCCAAGATGCCACGCAGTGGGACTGAACCCGGAACCATGTGGTTGGTTAGCAAGCTACTTACCACACAGCCACTCCTGCGCACAGAATTATTAATGAAGATCCAAACCTGCACGACGTTCGTGCAAAGTTTGTTCGCAAGGTGCTCAATGATAAGCATCCTGGGAAATTGATAGAAATGGGCATCAAAACTGCCCCTTACTATCCCTACAGATCAAACTTTCCTCCCTATGACTTTTGGTCGTTTCCCTAGAATTGATTTCAAGATGAAGGAGGCTGTGACAAAGGTCCTAGACCCCTTCACTTTGAAGGTTTTCTATGGGGCCTTCACAAAGTGGTTGAAAAGCTACAACAAGTGCATTAAAATTAGAGGACCCTACTTTGAAGGAGATTAGAGTGGGACGTGTCTTGTGTGTTAGACTGTGTTTGTGTCCCTCACTGCCAGAGTTGGTTTGTTTATGTCCCAATATCTTAGTGATTAACCCTTTTGTTACCAACCCGGTTGAAACTGGCTCTGGCTCTGACTACAAATGTCTTGTTTCCATAAGTTTTTAATTAAAATCTTCCACCAAACCTTAGTCACAATTTATGTTCCTAACACTAGCTTAATGATAACTAAGTTATTTTACTAAATTCTGTGTTATATTTAAAGTAATTGAAAGAAACACGGAGCATCTCGAAATAAATACAGTAACGAAAGGGTCAAGCTAAACAGTGCAATAGAATAAGTACTAGACTAAAAACAAAAGCACTTGGGTTGATTTGTACAACTAAGACCCTTCAAGGTGGTGCTCCAGCATGGTGGTGCCCTTCCTCATGCTCTTTGGACATGAAGAGACTGCCATCATGCCTAGCATACTTGCTACTTTAAAGTTCCAATTTTTTAAAGTCAAGAATTTTATTAAATATTTCGTTAAACTTTTAGTTACTCAAATTAGAAATGACCGATAGGAATTCCTTATGCAAAGTGCGTCAGTATATTTTCTATTTGGTCTCCGGTCTACCGCAAAGTCAAAGAAGAAATTAAGAACCAGTGCGCTACCACCTAAGGAATAGAGGATATGGTATCATGTGGTCCTAAATTCACTGTATCTAGGAAAAAGACAAGATGGGCATGCCTGGAAGGTCTTTAATAATAGTCCTGTGTTTTTGAATTACAAGCAGTGTCTTCAACTGACTGTTGACCCATGTTCTCACAGATCAATCAGTGATCAGTGTAACATGGTTCGCAATTGAGTGTACCATGTTACCCACCAGATCAGTGATGGATGAATCAGTGATAAATGAGGCAACGTGCATTGCTGCTGAATTGTTACACTGAAGCACAAACAGTATCTTCAACTGACTGCTGACCCATGGTCTCACAGATCAGTCAGTGGTAAGTGAAACATGGTTCGCAATTGAGTGTACCATGTTACCAACCAGATCAGTGATGGACGAATCAGTGATAAATGAGGCAATATGTATTGCTGTTGAATTGTTACACTGAAGCACAAACAGTATCTTTAACTGACTGCTGATCCATGTTCTCACAGATCAATCAGTGATGAATGAATCAGTGATAAATGAGGCAACGTGTATTGCTGTTGGATTGTTACACTGAAGCACAAACAGTATCTTCAACCGACTGCTGACCCATGTTCTCACAGATCAATCAGTGGTAAGAGAAACATGGTTCACAATTGAGTGTACCATGTTACCGACCATATCAGTGATGTATGAATCAGTGATAAATGAGGCAACGCGTATTGCAGTTGAATACGCTGAAGCACAAACAGTATCTTCAACTGACTGCTGACCCATGTTCTCACAGATCAATCGGTGGTAAGTGTACAATGGTTCACAATTGAGTGTACCATGTTACCAACCAGATCAATGATGGATGAATCAGTGATAAATGAAGCAAAGTGCAATACATTCATACAGTTAATTGTTCTGCATGAATACTTATATGTGAACTTAAATTAAACTTTTGAGAGAATGAATTTTCCACAGATTTCACAGTGATATGGCTTCTCTCCTGCACGAATACATAGCATACCAGAGGAACAAAACGATATATACATTAAGTTTTTAATGAATATTCATCTATTGTTGTGTTGCAAGACGTTATTATCACATAGACCTACTTTCCAATGAAACCAAATCAAAGTTAGTCTGACAAACTAGGTTAAGAATCTGTTCAGATATTTCGCTTAAGAAGAGACAGAACAATCAACAAGCATTCTGTTTCTGGGAAACCCAAGACAGTGGATGTGAGTTCAGTTTTTTAATGTATCTTAACCACTACGCCATATGCCCGTGGGCATATGGCATTGTGGTTAAGAGCGTGGGCTACTAACCCCAAGATTCCGAGTTCGATTCCAGGCAGTGACCTGAATAATAATAATAATAATAACATCGAAAAATACCTTAGGAATGAGAACCCAGGTTCGAAATTTCCCCAAGACTGAAGGCTGGAGGGTATATCAGCCAAAGGTGGCGAGCTGGCAGAAACGTTAGCACGGGAGGCAAAATACTTAGCGGTATTTCGTCTGTCGTTACGTTCTGAGTTCAAATTCCGCCGAGGTCGACTTTGCCTTTCATCCTTTCGGGGTCGATAAATTAAGTACCAGTTACGCACTGGGGTTGATATAATCGACTTAATCCGTTTGTCTGTCCTTGTTTGTCCCCTCTGTGTTTAACCCCTTGTGGGTAGTAAAGAAATAGGTATATCAGCCAAAATGTGTTAACAACAAACAAGATGAGGACAAATATCCATCAAATGTAAATAATGTACATAATTCCTCATCTCTTAAATATAGAACTGTTTCATGACATTTATTCCACATAGCTCCAATTCCCTTGAAAGGTATAGACTCCATCAGACACTACATAAAGAGAAGAATGTGTTGGTAAAGCAGCCTCTATGTGATTGCTTGACTGTCTAGAAAAAAACAGCCAAATCTTCCTCAATTCCTAGCCTGACTTCGTAAAAAAGAAAAGAGAGGACTCACTGGACACACAACAAGAAGATATGTTTGAATATAGATCTGACTTAGAGATAAACATTAACAATACAGCTTCATGACGGTAGCTGCTAGTTGGCAGAAGGCACCCGAGATAAGCCTGGTCCTCCCCCTGGATTTTATCCAAGGCCTTGGCAACATTAGACATCATCTGGGTGTATGCTGTCAGGAAGCCGACATCAGAATCAGTGAGGGTCTGCAGCTCCAACTGTGTCAACATCCTGTGGGCAGCTCCCCTATTCTTCTCCAGCAGGTTGTTGAGGACAACAACATAGTCATAGGTAGAGTTCCTTCTGGGAAGGAGCTGGCAGAATCGTTAGCATGCCGGGCGAAATGCGTAGCCGTATTTCGTCTGCCATTACATTCTGAGTTCAAATTCCGCCGAGGTCGACTTTGCCTTTCATCCTTTCGGGGTTGATTAAATAAGTACCAGTTACGCACCGGGGTCGATATAATCGACTTAATCCGTTTGTCCTTGTTTGTCTTCTCTGTGTTTAGCCCCTTGTGGGTATTAAAGAAATAGGTAGAGTTCCTTCTGGTACTGTTGGGGACCACCAGTCTCCTCTTCAACATGCCCAGAATGCTGTCTGCCGCCACTGTGCTGTGTCTCTTCAGATTCTACAGCCAACTGTACCTTAGGCATGGCCTTCCTGTAGACTAACTTGAAAAAAGCACTGTCAAGAGCCTTGTCAGCATCCATGCTGGCTACCAAGTTGAAGGTACAGGCTGTGCACTTCATGTGTACTGGCAGGTTTAGGCCCAGGCAGCTGGACTTGTTAAGGATGACATCAACAGAGATGTACTCAACTTCGTCCACATCCCCAGCCTCAGGATCCACATCCAAGTCCACATCCTCAACACCCTCCACATCCAGATTGGCAGCAGCCTCAGCAATGTCTGGCAAGAGATCGACTTCTGTACCAAACTGCATAAATGCTATGACAAAGTTTCTAGCCGTTGTCCATCGTGGTCCTAGTCATCTTGTTTTGAAGATGGAACTTGAAATGGGTGTCTACCATGGCCTGGGTGAGAACATCAGAGGTGGGATGTTCTCTGAGCTGAGAGCAGGCCAGGATGGGGTGTTGTCTTGTGCGGGTCTTGGGGCCCAGCCACTGTGCTGTCATCCCCATCATCATCATCATTTTTCGACCGTGGTCGAGACAATGGAATTTACCATGCTACGCCAGACTTCACAGTCCATCATGGCATTACGGAGGTCCTGTTGCTGGATGCCTGTATCCCTGGAGATTACATCAGGGTAGGAGAGTGTGCGCCCTCTGGTATTGCGAGTAGATGGCTTCCAGAGGAGAAGAGTAGAAATTACCTCTTTTTCAGCTCTACAACAATGTTCAGCAAACTGGACTCTCTTACCTTTCACAACCAAAATGCAAATATATGGGAAACTACCACCTTTGTCATCCCCAGGTAGGTCCTGTTGTGGGCCTACCAACAGTCTGCAGTGGTTGCTACCCTGGGGACATGCTTAAGCAATCTGTAATTAAAAAATGTTAAATTGTCAAGAGACATACGTTGTAAAGTTCAAAACTTAAAATTACACACACACACACACACATATATATATAATAATCAAAATGTGACCTCGTGTGTACTGTTGGCGATTTTTTTTCCCTCTGTCTTCCCTTTTCTGGATCTTTCCTTCTCCTATGTTTCCGACGAAGAGCTCCGCTTGAAACGTTAAACCCTCCTTCTTTCCTGAGCGTCCAATAATACTATATTTGTTCCACATCCTCGCGTTGTTGTGTTGTTTTTTTGTGTTTTCTTGTTTGGATTAACTTTATATAATAATCAAGGTGGTTACCAGCAATTTAAAACCAACAAGGAAATAATTCACCATCACTAAGAGAGACAAGGGTGCAGTGAGCACCAGCACTGCTAGAAATAGTAGTCGTAGACTCCTTAGCCACAAAAGCACATGGTCTCTTTGTAACCCTCGCCACTGCGAGCGAGATGCATTAGATTAAAATGCTAATTTCGTACAGGAAATTAAGACTCATCAATAATGGTCACTCCATCACAGCTGTCAATATTATGGAGAATGCCAATGGAATCAGTGACTGATTTCACAAAATGGTTAAGATGTAGAAAAAAATTCTACCTCAGCAAATTCTGTCCAACCAATGCTGTATTAGTACATCTACCTTTTTGGGGGCTGTAAATTTTTGTCTGAAAAATTTGACATATATGCCGAAAAATATGGTACATATTATTTCACATATCTTCTCAAGCACAAATTCCTTGGTGGAATTTGAACTCAGAATGTACTAATGGGCAAAAATACCTATTTCTTTGCTACCCACAAGGGGCTAAACACAGAGAGGACAAACAAGGACAGACAAACGGATTGATTCGATTATATCAACCCCAGTGTGTAACTGGTACTTAATTTATCGACCCCGAAAAGATGAAAGGCAAAGTCAACCTCGGCGGAATTTGAACTCAGAACGTACGGCAGACGAAATACCTATTTCTTTACTACCCACAAGGGGCTAAACACAGAAGGGACAAACAAGGACAGACAAACGGATGAAGTCGATTACGTCAACCCCAGTGTGTAACTGGTACTTATTTAATCGACCCCAAAAGGATGAAAGGCAAAGTTGACCTCGGCGGAATTTGAACTCAGAACGTAACGGCAGACAAAATACCGCTAAACATTTCGCCTGGCGTGCTAACATTTCTGCCAACGGGCAAAAATACCGATAAGCATTTTGTCCAGCGTGCTAACAATCCTGCCAGCTCGCTGCCTTAAACTAATTAATTAATAATACTTATGCAACGAGAAGAAATTGTTAGCTCAATGTCTAATATTATACGACACTGAGTTAACATTCTCATTTTTCTATTGCATTGGTAATCATCATTTTAATGCATTGTGCTTTTCCATGCTTGCATGGGTTGGACAGAATTTGCTGAGGCAGATCTTTTCTACATCTGGATGCCCTTCCTGTTGCCAATCCTCACCTGTTTAAATAAGCAGAAAATGAAGAAAACTTTTGATCAACAAACCAACATCAGTTATGTCTTGTATTAAAAAATAATTAACCGATGTTGGTCAATTTGTTTGTTGATCTAAATTTTTCTCCATCTTCTGCTTATATATATATATATATATATATATGTGAAGGCACCTGGCTCAGTGGTTAGAGCGTCGAGCTTACGATCGTGAGGTTGTGAGCTCGAATCCCAGACCGGGCTGCGTGTTGTGTTCTTGAGCAAAATACCTTATTTCACGTTGCTCCACTTCACTCAGATGTAGAAATGAGTTGCGACATCGTCACTGGTGCCAAGCTGTATCGGCCCCTTTGCCTTTCTCTTGGATAACATCAGTGGCGTGGAGAGGGGAGGCCGGTATGCATGGGCGACTGCTGGTCTTCCATAAACAACCTTGCCCGGACTTGTGCCTGGGAGGGTAACTTTCTAGGTGCAATCCCATTGTCTGTGTCGTGACTGAAGGGGGTCCTAATATATATATATATATATATCAATCATCATTTAACATCTGCTTTCCATGCTGACATGGGTTAGACAGTTTGACTGGAACTGGTAAGCCAGAGAGCTGCACCAGGTTCCAGTCTGGATGCCCTTCCTAATGCCAACCACTCCAAGAGTGTAATGGGCGCTTTACACGTGCCACCATCATGGGTGCTTACAGACACATACAACAGGCGTCTTTCAGTTTCCATCTACCAAATCCACTCACAAGGCTACAGTAGAAGACACTTGCCCAAGGTGCCATGTAGTGGGACTGAACCTGAAACCATGTGGTTAGGAAACAAATTTTACTCCGCATCCTGGATGTCTTCAGCTACATCCAACTGGGTGGCACTCGGGCAAGTATCCTTCGTCATAACCCTCCTAAGCCCTACAAGTGAAAAAGGATCAAAGGGTGCTATGCAAAAACCTGTCAGATAGACTGAAGTTGTGATACAAGAAACCATGATGTGACACTGAATCTTCCTGAAGATTATGCCATGAACGAGTGTCTATGGAATACCCAGCCATATAGACCATAATTCAATGAGTAAATAATTCAGTATTATAAAGTACTTATGCAGTGGTGATATATGGTATATCTGATTTTAGCTTGTAGGGGTGACAACTTCAATCATGTTTCAGTCTTATTAGAACTCCTCAGCAAAGCACAGCCTCTTCTGTAGTTGCCTGATTAATAACAAAATCACTGTATTGATGTACAAAATATCAAACAAAAATTTGTAAGGAGCGAGGGAAATTTTCCAGAGTTGCATTCTGCACAAAAAAATAGGTAAAATTAGTGTCATTTTAAAAATAATTCATAATCCAACCCATCAAAGCCAAGTGGAATTGTAGTCGTGGTAGATACTGGTGTCACACAACTGGTACATGAGCTGGTGGCATGTAAAAGCACCCATAACACACTCTCAGAGTGGTTGGCGTTAGGAATGGCATCCAGCCATAGAAACCATGCCAAATCAGATTGGAGTCGGGTACAGCCCCTCAGATAACCAACCTTGGTCAAAATGCCCGACACATGCCAGCATGGACAACAGACATTAAATGATGATGATGGTGACACAAAATAAACAAAACTGTGTCTGTTTTTCTTCTAAAACTAGCCTCGTTTATCATGTGGGCTTGGTTCTTCTCCCAAAAGAAAAACAGCAAAAAGCAGTGATACATGAATCATTTCCACACACTTTGTAAAAGGAAGAAACAGTAAATTCATTGATGCTATACATAAGGCCCACAGCTGCAAAGCTTCCACATCCACATACTTTTTTTAAAGTGCTTTTAATTTTTCCTGTAGAGAATACACATTATCTTTTGTTTCGGTCATTTGACTGCAGCCATGCTGGGGCACCACCTCAAAGGGTTTTTTTAGTTGAAAGAAATCACCTCTGCCCCGCCCCAGGACTTATTTCTTTAAGCCGAGCACTTATTCTATTGGTCTCTTTGGCCGAACCGCCAAGTTACAGGGACATAAATGCACCAGCACTGGTTGTCAAGTGGTGACAGGGGGACAAACACAGACACAAAGACACACACAAATATATAGATATACACACACACCAGGTTTCTTTCAGTTTCCATCTAGCAACTCCACTCACAAGGCTTTGGTTGGCCCAAGGCTATAGTAGAAGACATTTGGCCAAGGTGCCATGCAGCGGGACTGAACCCAGAACTGTGTGATTGGGAAGCAAGCTTCTAACCACCACTGCATTGTGTTAGGATCAGGCACCTTTCTGTTCACGGGTCCCATGTTGATAGATACGCATGTGCAAATCTGTATAAAAAGATATAAGGTGGTGAGCTGGCAGAAATGTTAGCATGCTGGTCGAAATGCTTAGCGGTATTTCGTCTGCCGTTACGTTCTGAGTTCAAATTCCGCCGAGATCGACTTTGCCTTTCATCCTTTCGGGGTCGATAAATTAAGTACCAGTTACACACTAGGGTCGATGTAATCGTCTTAATCCCTTTGTCTGTCCTTGTTTGTCCCCTCTATGTTTAGCCCCTTGTGAGTAATAAAGAAATAGGTATTTCATCTCCCACTACATTCTAAGTTCAAATTCCGCTGAGGTCAACTTTGCCTTTCATCCTTTTGGGGGTCGATAAATTAAGTACCAGTTGCGTACTGGGGTTGATCTAATTGAGTGCCCCCCCCCCGCCAAATTTCAGTCCTTGTTTGTCCCGTCTATGTTTAGCCCCTTGTGGGCAGTAAAGAAATAAGTATTTCGTCTGCCATTATGTTTTGAGTTCAAATTCTGCCAAGGTCGACTTTGCCTTTCATCCTTTCGGGGTCGATAAATTAAGTACCAGTTATGCACTGGGATCGATGTAATCGACTTAATCCCTCTGTCTGTCCCCTCTATGTTTAGCCCTTTGTGAGCAATCAAGAAATAAGACATGCAGCCTTGCAGCACAATCAACTAAGCACAAGTGACAATCTGTATATTCTGAATAGCTGACCATTGTGGATGGTCACTGGGACAGTTTTTATCAGGACAAGCTGAATCTTCAACTGACAGCCAATCCTTGATAAGCATAACATGGTTCACAATTGATCTTATTGTGTTACTCCAGATCAGTGATGAAGGAATCAGTGTTTTCAACCACTTGAAGTATTTAAAATTTTCACCAAGATTGGAGGCTTCCGATTGGCCAAAATTACATTACACTAAATGCTTATAACTTTTTTATCATTATTTTTCTAGGGAGAGAAAAATGGATTTTCATCACCAGCATACAAAACTGCATTTCAAAAGTAATCTGGTGAAAATTTACTTTCAAGTGGTTATTAAAATAATTGCACAAGATCCTGCAGTTTAATTAACCCTTTTGTTACCATATTTCTGTTGAGATGCTCAGTGCTTCTTTTAATTAATTTTAAATAATTTTAAATATAAAGAAGTTAGTAAAATAACTTCGTTATCATTAAGCTAGTGTTAGGAACATAAATTGTGACTAAGGTTTGGTGGAAGATTTTAATTCAAAACTTATGGAAACAAGACATTTGTACTACAGAGCCGGTTTCAGCCAGATTGGTATCGAAAGGGTTAAGAATTGTTTCTCTATTATATATTTTAACCCTTTTGTTACCATATTTCTGTTGAGATGCTCTGTGCTTCTTTTAATTAATTTTAAATATAACAAAGAATTTAGTAAAATAACTTAGTTATCATTCAGCTAGTGTTAGGAACACAAATTGTGACTAAGGTTTGGTGGAAGATTTTAATTCAGAACTTTTGAAAACAAGACATTTGTACTACAGAACCAGAGCCAGTTTCAGCCGGGTTGGTATTGAAAGGGTTAAGAATTGTCTCTCTATTATATATTTTAACCCTTTTGTTACCATATTTCTGTTGAGATGCTCTGTGTTTCTTTCAAATAATTTTAAAGAATTTAGTAAAATAACTTAGTTATCATTAAGCTAGTGTTAGGAACATAAATTGTGACTAAGGTTTGGTGGGAGATTTTAATTCAGAACATTTGAAAACGAGACATTTGTACTACAGAGCCAGAGCCGGTTTCAGCCAAGTTGATATCGAAAGGATTAAGAGACACATCTTCCTCTCATTAAAATGCTACAGTATCAGATACCATGGCAGTATTTAAGTTTGACATGATAACACATTTGTCTGATTTAAAACCCACCTCCACCACCCCTATCACTACCTTCTATTTCATAGGTTATCAAAGTGGGTGTTACCACCTCCATGTGCGTTGAGAGGGTCCATGTGGGTGCCGGTGTCTGTGGGGGTTAGAGAAAAAGGAGGCATTGGCAGAAAGGCAATGGATTGGGGGACGCTATGTACTGGCTCTCAAGCCTCTACTACACAAACTGGAAATGTTGAGAGGCATATCGCATGACCTAGGATGTAGGAGATGTGTGTCGGCAAATGCCGCCAACATCACCATAGTGGTGTCGGATCATAAACGCACAGAAATGATCAGCACTGCTCTCAGGGACTACGAGCCGGTTTCAGGAGCAACAATTAACCACTAAAAATCAGTGGGCTTGCAGCTCAGCACATGGAGAAGCAAGTCCAAGCCGTCAAACTGCGTCATTGGGCACTGGATGGACAGACCAGTTAAACTGCTTGGAGTCTGATTCAGTCCCGACCTCCTGATGATCAAAACCCCGAGATGAGATAATGAGCAGGGTGACTGGGCACTGGATGGACGGACCAGTTAAATTGCTCGGAGTCTGAATCAGTCCCGACCTCCTGATGATCAAAACCCCGAGATGAGATAATGAGCAGGGTGACTGGGCACTGGATGGACAGACCAGTTAAATTGCTCGGAGTCTGAATCAGTCCCGACCTCCTGATGATCAAAACCCCGAGATGAGATAATGAGCAGGTGACTGGGCACTGGATGGACGGACCAGTTAAATTGCTCGGAGTCTGAATCAGTCCCGACCTCCTGATGATCAAAACCCCGAGATGAGATAATGAGCAGGGTGACTGGGCACTGGATGGACGGACCAGTTAAATTGCTCGGAGTCTGAATCAGTCCCGACCTCCTGATGATCAAAACCCCGAGATGAGATAATGAGCAGGGTGACTGGGCACTGGATGGACGGACCAGTTAAATTGCTCGGAGTCTGAATCAGTCCCGACCTCCTGATGATCAAAACCCCGAGATGAGATAATGAGCAGGGTGACTACTCTCACCCAGAAATGGACCAAGAGAAGGCTATCTCTGAAAGGTCAGGCAGTGGTGGTTAACGCATATTTCGCGTCCGTAATCTACTATCACTTGATTGCTGTGCCTTGTCCTGACCATCTGATTACACTGGAGTGTATACTCTTCTGCTCCTTCTGGAAGGAACACGTCCTGATGGTCAGGCGGTCTATCTGCTGTCAACAACTGCTGTGTGGCGGCCTGGGCATGCCGTGGTTGACGATGCGTAGACGTGCACTGAGGCTATGACATCTCCAGTGCTTCCTTGATGGTGAACAGGTGCGGTCACCATTCGCCAAACATGTATTTCTGCAGCTAGATTCTTTAATGGAGCATTTGGAAAGTGGAATGTCTTCAGGTGCTCACAGCCCTCAGCCAATTGGACACTGCAATAGGTGGAGTGTCCACTTTAGCTTTTTATAGAGTATTAGCGGAGGAAAAGTGCGATGATGTTCTTGGGGAGAACTTGGGCATCGAAGAAGATCAGCTAGCAGCTCTTATCCAGAGAGCTTTCGGCCAGGGACTGATGGATAATTTCCAAAAATCTCTAGCCTAGTAGTGGTCATTCGATCACGTCCAAGATGCATGCTGAACAAGACAGTCCTGCATGCACTCGTCCAGTGTCCAAGCATTGCTGACCTGTGGGTTTATGTCAAACACCTGCCATTGCGTGTGGGACAGATCCGGCTGTCAACTGAATCCATCGTGAAGATCACCCTGCCACCTTCCTTCAACTGGGAAGGAAATGCCGTTTTTATATGCTTGGTGGCCATGGCGAAAGAGTTTGCATAGTGGGCGAGATTGAAGGGGCTGAAGACAACCACTTCTTTTTTTGGCTAATCCCTGATCGACTTCTTCAAGTTTCACTTGAAAGGGAAATAAGGTTAGAGAGGGAAGTGTTGTCTTCTAGCCAGTTTGCTGAAAGGTGGGTGAAAATGGTGAGAATGGTGCAAATGAATGGGCCTGCCCTAAGCATACATCTGTAGTTGGAAAAAAGGAAAGGAAAAAAGGCACCTGCCCCAAAAGTCAGGGTACCCATAATTTTTAATGGGGCTTTTCCATAAGCAGCCCTCAAACGTCTCCACCCTATTGAGGGTTACACATTGATTATTTTTCTTTTTTAATTTGGTTAGTCTTGTTTACAGACAAAACCCTCAGAACAACATACACTCACACATTGTTTTGTGTTGTACTATCCACAATGTTTTTCTTAATATAAACCCTTGTTTACATTAACGAAATGATCATTATTATTATTAAAACAGCGAGATGGCAGAATCATTAGCACGCCAGGCAAAATGCTTAGTGGCATTTCGTCCCTCTTCACATTCTGAGATCAAATTCCGCCGAGGTCGGCTTTGCCTTGCCTCCTTATGTAATCGAATTAATCCCTTCCCCCGAATTTTAGGTCTTGTGCTTCCAGTAGAAAGGATTATTATTATTATTATTATTATTATTATTATTATTATTATTAAAGCAGTGATCTGGTAGAATCATTAGCACATTGGACAAAATACTGGACGAAATAATGGTATTTCGTTCGTCCGTCGCTACGTTCCGAGTTCAAATTCGCCGAGGTTGACTTTGCCTTTCATCCTTTCGGAGTCCATAAAATAAGTACCAGTTGCGTACTGAGGCCGATCTAATCGACTGGCCCCCGCCCCCAAAATTTTAGGCCTTGTGCCTTTAGTAGAAAAGATTATTATTATTATTAAGGCGGCGAACTTAGCGGAATCGTTAGCACGTCGAACAAAAATTATCAGACTGCATTTCTTCGTTCTTAATGTTCTGAGTTCAAATGTCGTTGGGGTCGATAACATATGCACAAGGATCGATGTAATCGGCTTCCCCTCTCCTCAAAACGGCTGCCCTTGTCCATATGAGGTTGGGAAGCACCACTAAAAAAAATATATATATATAGGAGTGGCTGTGTGGTAAGTAGCTTGCTACTCAACCACATGGTTCCGGGTTCAGTCCCACTGCATGGCATCTTGTCTTCTACTATAGCCTCGGGCTGACCAATGCCTTGTGAGTGGATTTGGTAGACGGAAACTGAAAGAAACCCGTCGTATATATGTGTGTGTGTATATATATATATATATATATATATATATATATATATGCGCGTGTGTGTGTTTGTGTGTCTGTGTTTATCCCCCGAGCATTGCTTGACAACCGATGCTGGTGTGTTTATGTCCCCGTTACTTAGCGGTTCGGCAAAAGACACCGATAGAATAAGTACTGGGCTTACGAAAGAATAAGTCCCGGGGGTCGAGTTGCTCGATTAAAGGCGGTGCTCCAGCATGGCCGCAGTCAAATGACAGAAACAAGTCAAAGAGAATATATATATATATATATATATATATATAAATGAAGAGAATTAAGGTCATTTTTCATTGGTGTACCATTAAGAAAGTCCCGCGGGGGCGGGCACAGTTTGCCCGTCACCGCTTCATTTTTTTTTTGTAAATCACTCATTCTCATTTAATTGTATATATTTCAATTGTTTGTTTATTCATACGTTTCGTCTCATTCGATACCCTGGACCCCTAAGTTTGTTTTGTCCGTCCCCCCGTATCGTCCCCTCTTTTTTTTTCTCAAACCTCATCGGTTAATAAGAGAAATCGTCGCTGGTCTATAAACAACCTGATTAGATACTAAACGAAACAGACCAACATAAAAAAAGGGGGAAAAAAACCTGGCTTTAATATGAAACATGTGTCAGATCCGAAATATAGTGCACCCACAAATATATATAAGTATATTATATGCATGTATACACACAGACAAAACTAATTTGACAGCATAATCACCTCCCATTAATAATATTTTCGCTCTACATTGTTTTCCAACAACACATTTTCACCATATGCCAGTCATGTGGTAATACTGAGAACAGCAGCGATATGAAAACTTAAATGCTATAAATAGCGAAGTCAATGGGCTTTTTTTTATTCATTTATATATTTATTTATTTATCATTTTTGTAACTCAAAACAAACCGGGCCATAAACCCACATTCTGGGGAACTGACACGTATTTCTTTCACAAACGAGCGCAAAAATAATGGCAATCTTTCGTCTCTAGTAGACCTTTCCGTCGATTTCCGTAAAAAAAATTTTTTTTTTTTTTACATATGGGCTTGCGGGAACTTTTGAAGTAATGAGAGCGAAAGAGACTAAGAGAAAGCGATTGTATGACGAGGGAAGTTCTTTTGAAGTTACCGTGCATGGGAGCATTGATGGACATGTATGTGTTTGATGGGGTGTGGGAGACAGACAGTATGTTGTGTAAGTGAAGTGCTTCTGTTAGTGTGTGTGAAGAGACAGAGTAATGTGTGAAAGAGAGAGATAACTGATATTTTCTTACTCGGTGTATGTGTATATGTATGTATATTACTTCAAAAGTTCCCGCAAGCCCATATGTAAAAAAAAAAAAAATTTTTTACGGAAATCGACGGAAAGGTCTACTAGAGACGAAAGATCGCCAAAATAATTATTACCTTGTCGTCGAGGAAAAAAAAGCTAATTCGGAGGAGAGAAAAGTATAACGGTTTGAAATGATGTGTGTCAGTAGATATGTGTTCGCACCCACCAATTATTTCATTTTTCTTTTTTTTTTTTTTTTCTAACATTAAATTCCGATATATTAGGAATCTACGCCATCGCAAAGATATCTGTAGAACAGTTCATTAAAAAAAAAATACAAATTCTTCAAAAAGCTATGAGGTAACAAAGTCAACTCCTCCGGTGAATTATCCGAAACTCCCCCCACCCCACCCTCTCTCTCCTAATTCCGAAAAAAATTTTTTTCACAACCAATTCCGATAAAATTGTAATCTACTATCTGAAAAGTATTTGTAGAAAAAACTTTATTAAAAAACACCAATTTTTCTCTCAAAGTTATGAGGAAACAAAGTCGATTCGTGTAAATTATCCGAAACTCCTCCCTCTCATCACCCACCCACCCACCTCCGAAAAACATTCTTTACATTAAATTCCAATATAACCGGAATGTACCCCCATCTGAAAGCTATTTGTAGAAAGTTTTCGTAAGAAACATCCATTTTTCTGAAAGCTATAAGGAAACAAAGTTGGTGGGGTGGGTCTCACATTTTGTTTCTTACAAAAGGAACGGATTCCACACCGCGTAAATTAATTGCTAATGTTTATTTTTGATGTGTTGGGTCATTTGAAAGCGGTTAAATCGACTCGAACCGAAATTTCAACTCGAAATTTAAAAGAACAGAACTAAAATATAGTGAAAAATTTTTCGTTTTTTTTTTTTGCTGAGGAAAGGAAAATAAAAGAAAAAATGTCAAACGTGGAGGCGGTCAGGGTAGACGTAATTAAAACTAACATTACAAATTAATGTTTCTTTGGAAAAACGGAAATAATTTAATCTAGGCATTCCTTCGAAGATGCTACCACCAAAGCGAAAATGAAAATCAGTAATTTCCGTAAACATCTTATTATTTCTAATACCTTAATTCTAATTTAATTAGCGAAGAAAGAAACTAATCCACGAAGACGAATTAATTCTAATAAACTTCACAGAGTTTCCAATTCTAGGAACAATTAACAACAAAAAGCGATTCTTTTGGGCATCCATACTTTGTCAAAAAAAAAATTGAACATCAAGCTTAGAACTTGAGGCGAAACGAGGGAAATATTAATAATAATAATTATTTTAAACTAAAGGAACAAAACCTGATATTTTGCGGAGAGGGGACTAGTCGATTACGTCGACCCTCAGGGCTCAACTTGTATTTTACTTTATCGATCCGATCCCGACCGAAAGAATGGAAGGCAAAGTGGACCACGACGGAAAATGAACTCAGGAACGGTAAAACCGGAAGAAATGTCGCCGATTAATTTTAATAACAGACATAACACGAATAATGATGATTACACACACAAGGAAGGCATCAAAGGTTCCGGCGAGGAGAAGATAAAAAGGATGGAAATAATGCCCCAGCTCTAAACAAGAACAGTGCTTGGTTGGTTCTTCATGTTAATCCAGCTCCGAAAAGGATGTTGAACAATAAAAGTGAATCTTCAAGAAGGATTTGAACACCGCCACCACGGATTTGGAGGATATTGTAAAAATCCAAGACTACGAGGAAACGGGACAGTTTGGTAGAATTACGACAGTCTCCAGGACTTCGTGGTTGTTTTATTCCGAGTTTATTTTTCTTTTTTTCTCCGACCTCGGAAGAATTTAGAGGCAAAGTCGATCTCCGAGGAATTTCACTAATGATATTTAAGTATAATTAAAATAAATGATTATTAATTAACAAGTACAATTTAGCGCTGGGAGAAAGGGGCTTTCACCTCATTAAATCGATATCCAGGCAGGTTGACTGGTATTTGGGGTTATATCACAGATTATATCACAGATTGCTTGAAGGATCAAAGAAGGAAAAAAGTAGACATCGGCGACATTTGAATAAGGGAGGGTTCCAACACTAATTGATTTCTGATTTTACAAGCTGTCAAAAAATCGTAAGGGACGTTTGACATGCTGGTTCATGCTTTTTTGGTCGATTTAAATTAGGGAAAGAATGATTAAACAAACAAAAAAAGAAATAAAAACCAAAGTCGACATCGACGGAAATAAAAAAAACTGAGAAAGTCAGTACTTAGCAACCCAAAAAATAATGGTTTTATGAAGAACAGAAAGGGTTTACCAAAAACAAAAACAAAACCCCAGCTCGAGGTCGGTTCAGGACGATTCTGTGCAATGTGGCAAGGGTACAGAAAAGCGTGTAAACAGTAAAATAACAAATAATAATGATAATAGTAAAGAAGCGAAATCCAAATATATTAATAATTGCCCTTACATTATAGCAAAACGAGCAAAATTACATCAGCTTTGGCTATTTATTGAAAGGGGGTCATCAAAAGTCTAGTGACAAACTGACCATAGATAGATATAGATGTGTGTGTGTGTGTGTGTGTATATATATATATATATATATATATATATATATATATATATATATATATACATGTACATGTCTATATTACATATATATATATACATGTACATATGTCTATATATATATATACATGTACATATGTTATATATATATATATATATATATATATATATACATGTACATATGTCTATATATATATACATGTACATATGTCTAATATATATATATATATATATATATATACATGTACATATGTCTCTATATATATATATACACATGTACATATGTCTATATATATATATACACATGTACATATGTCTATATATATATATATATACATGTCTGTATATATATGTATATATATCATCAAAACAAGTGACAAACTGATCATAGATATAGATGTGTATATGTAAATATGTCTGTGTATATTATAAATATAATGTGTACGTGTAATATTTATATATTATATATATATTATATATATATACATATATATACAAGAGGTGGGGGTGTAGGCTGTTATGTTGTTCAAGATGGTATAAACATTAGCACGCATGCCAAATAAGAGAACAAACCAATTCCTTCACTTACCTTACAAGACTTTCTAATTGTTGTTGCTGTTGCTGTTGTTGTTGTTGTATTCCTGCTTCAAACAACACAAAATAAAAATAAATTTACCAAAAAAAAACCCAAAATAAAGTAATAAAACAAAAGAGAGAGAGAGAGAGGAGGAAACCTCGAATGGATTATTATATATACGAAGTGTTTGTGTGTGTGTAATCCCTAGACCCCCCCCTTTCTGTGTGAAATGGATTGGAAAAATTGGGGGGAACTAAAAAAAGGGGGAGACTTTGTCAAGACAATTTCTCTCCTCCGTGGTTTGGGGGAAAGCGAAGAGAGTTCGGGACTGATTTGTGACGTCACGACCGCAGGATCGCTTAGGTAATTGCATTACTGTTAGGAGAGAGAGGAGGGGTGAGCGGGAGGGGAAGGGAGAGAGAAAAGAGAGAGAATGGGAAGGAAGATGGAAAGGGAGAAAGGGGGGAAGAGGAGAAAAAAGAGAATGGGAAGGAAGGTGGAAAGAGAGAGAGAGGGGAGAAAGGAGGAGGAGAAAAAAGAGAATGGAAAGGAAGATGGAAAGAGAGAGAGAGGGGGAGAAAGAGGGAGGAGGAGAAAAAAGAGAATGGGAAGGAAGAGGGGGAGGAGGAAAAGAGAGAGAGGGGAGAAAGGAGGAGGAGAAAAAAGAGAATGGGAAGGAAGATGGAAGAGAGGGAGGAGGAGAAAAAAGAGAATGGGAAGGAAGATGGAAAGAGAGAGAGATGGGGAGAAAGAGGGAGGAGGAGAAAAAGAGAATGGGAAGGAAGATGGAAAGAGAGGGAGGGGAGAAAGAGGGAGGAAGAGAAAAAAGAGAATAGGAAGGAAGAGGGGGAGGAGGAAAAGAGAGAGAGAAGGGGAAACGGCGGGAGGGAGAATAGGAAGTGAGAGTAACTGTTACAGACAGACAGAGAGTGAGAGGGAGAGACACTTATAGAGAAAGTGAGTGAGAAAAGCAATTACAAAGAGAGAGAGAGAGAGACAGTGACAGACAGACAGAAAGACAATGATGTGTACAGTTACAAAGAGTGAGGGAGAGAAGAAGAAGAAAAAGAAGGACACTTAAGGAGAAAGAGAGTGATAGTACATTTACAGAAAGAGAGAGAGAGAGTGATGGGTACAGTTACAAAGAGAGAAAAGAAGAATGTTTACAGGGAAAGAGAGAGAAGGGTACACACAAAGCGAGAGTGAGGGGAACAATTAGAGAGTAAAAGAGATAGAGAGAGTGACAGAGGGAGAGAGAGACTGAGTGATGGTTACAGTCACAGAGGGGAAAATGAAAGGAACAGTTACAGAGAGAGGAGGCGAGATTGGGTCGCTTAGTTACACTATAAATCCAAACTTTCGATTTCTTTCTCTTAAAGATTGATTTGTTTGGGAAAATCCGTTTGGCTTTTTTTAAAAAAAAAAACTATTCTATTTTGGTAGATCGCTTCTGAGGGATCCGATACGAAGTTGCTTGACTTGTTAGAAGTAGCTGCCAAATCTCTCACAAAACCACGTCCTAGTTTCTTGGGTAGGCAAACACGTATAAGTTAATGTCGTTTTCCTAATGGACAAGACGGTCACGGTTGGGACTCATTTCCTTAAAAAAGTCTGCTCGATTAAGGTTAATCTATTCCGAAACAACTAACTTTGACGGCTTGAACTGTCTGAAACAGTAGCCAAATTTCCCTCAAAACACCTCGGCCGTCTTAAGGAAAGGACATATTGTTTTATGTAGTAGGTCTGTGTATGACAAAAAATACGGACGCGCGCATGATGCGAAGGAAAGACGAAATGAACTGCTTTTGGTCACATACCATAGGCGCAGGAGTGGCTGTGTGGTAAGTAGCTTGCTAACCAGCCACATGGTTCCGGGTTCAGTCCCACTGCGTGGCATCTTGGGCAAGTGTCTTCTGCTATAGCCCCGGGCCGACCAATGCCTTGTGAGTGGATTTGGTAGACGGAAACTGAAAGAAGCCTGTCGTATATATGTATGTGTGTGTCTGTGTTTGTCCCCTTAGCATTGCTTGACAACCGATGCTGGTGTGTTTACGTCCCCGTAACTTAGCGGCTCGGCAAAAAGACACCGATAGAATAAGTACTGGGCTTACAAAGAATAAGTCCCGGGGGTCGATTTGCTCGACTAAAAGGCGGTGCTCCAGCATGGCCGCAGTCAAAGAGTAAAGAGTATACCTGTTCAGTCAGAATCGACTTGGGGTTAAACAGCTATAGCACATTCGTTTTTTATTATTTCAGTCATTGGACTGTAGCCAGGAACAAAATTTGCTTAGCGGGTGCGAACCTAGTTATTCAGGACGTTCAAAGCGATTTTTATTATTCCTCCTCCACCCTCAAGTTTTAGGGGCGCGCTTGCACCTCCATATCCCTTGCTCCCGAGCCAATGGCCGTACAAGGGCACACTGCCTCGAAGGCGTTTAGTAAAACGAACCGACCTCAATGCTTACAGCAAGGCTGGTACTTTTCTATCAGCCTCGTGCAGAATCGCAAGATTAGGGGCCACGTAAACAAACCAACACCGGTGGTCTGACAGTGGTGTTGACACACACACACACATATAGGTATATTCTTTACTCTCTTTTACTTGTTTCAGTCATTTGACTGCGGCCATGCTGGAGCACCGCCTTTAGTCGAACAAATCGACCCCGGGCCTTATTCTTTGTAAGCCCAGTACTTATTCTATCGGATCTTTTGCCGAACCGCTAAGTTACGGGGACGTAAACACACCAGCATCAGTTGTCAAGCAATGCTAGGGGGACAAACACAGACACACAAACACACACACACATACATATATATATATATATACATATATACGACAGGCTTCTTTCAGTTTCCGTCTACCAAATCCACTCACAAGGCATTGGTCGGCCCGAGGCTATAGTAGAAGACACTTGCCCAAGATGCCACGCAGTGGGACTGAACCCAGAACCATGTGGTTGGTAAACAAGCTACTTACCACACAGCCACTCCTGCAAACAAGAAAAATAGAATCCAAAATGTGAATATATGTATATTTTTATTAATATCTAACAGAAGCAACAGTGACTCAAGGTCTGAGAGTTTCGTGCGTTGGCCCTTAACACACGAAGCTCTGGGATCCCTGAGACACTGGTGCTTCTGCTGAATATTAACATATTGGTTCCAGTTCCTGGTTCTCTGAATTCAAATCCCGCTGAAGAAGTCAACTTTCATCCTTTTTGTGACCCTATATAGCAGGACCAACCCAGTGCTGGTACAACCTTGTCTTCTTCCACCTATTGCATCTGGTTGTTTTCATGATTGTGTGTGCACATGCCTACATGGACACTTAAAACTTTTAGTAAGAACTAGCAGTATCGCCCGGTGTTGCTCGGGTTTGTAAGGGAAATAACTATATAAGCATTTTTAGAGATGTATAGTATAATAGCCATCTCAATATGGCTAACCACAAAGGGGGGGGTGTTACTGTAGCTTTTTACGTTCTGAGATTTAATAATAAATTTTTAGAGAGTTACTTCCCTTATATATGCCAAAAATGCATTAAAAATTGATGGTAAATTTTTTTTTAAATCGTAGACTCATCGTAGACGCGCGCTAATACCCAGAAGGGCTTGATATGAATCACGACTATAAGATACCCGGTTTTGGTTAAACTGCACCGCAAAATGTGGGAGTAGTTATGAACCTAAATCGTAGGAGACAGACAGCACACAACCTCTCTTTTATATATAAAGAAGATTTGGAGACATAATGATTCATTCTACTAAAGGGATTTTGTCTGCTGTGCTAATGATTCTGCCATCTTGTTACCTTGTCGTTGCTATAATTTTTTTTTTCCTTTCTACTATAGACACATCATCATCATCATTGTTTAACGTCTGCCTTCCATGCTGGCATGGGTTGATAGGAGCCGGCCAGGACTGCACCAGGCTACTATCTGTCCTGGCCTTGTTTTTATGGATGGATACCCTTCTTAACAGCAACCAATCTGTAGAATGGATTCAGTGCTTTTTATGTGGCACCAGCACAGGCGAGGTCAGTTCTGGCATGGTTTTTACAGATGGATGCCCTTCAAAATGCCAGCCACTTCACAGTGTGGACTGGGTGCCTTGTATGTGGCACCAGCACAGGTGGCGTCACCAAGTAACTTGCAAGGCAAGGAATTTTGAGAGGGGAGGGGACAATGGAAGAGATGATCTTGTGTTGGGTGATGAAAGATTGGAGTGTGACAGAGACAGAGAGGCAGAAACAGGTGTCTTGCTATAGAAGAGGTACGTGGTTACCTGGCCAGAGAGAGAGGTCTGAAATTTTGGGGAGGGGGTTGTCAATTATATTGACCCCAGTGCTCAACTAGTGTGGAGGTGCATGGCTTAGTGGTTAGGGTGTCAGCATCGTGATCGTAAGATTGTGGTTTCGATTCCTGGACCGGGCGACGCATTGTGTTCTTGAGCAAAACACTTCATTTCACGTTGCTCCAGTCCACTCAGCTGGCAAAAGTGAGTAACGCTGCGATGGACTGGTGTCCCACCCAGCTGGGAACACATACACCATGGAAACTGGGCCCGTGAGCCTGGCTAGGCTTTAAAAGGGCACAAGTGGAGGCACATGGCCTAGTGGTTAGGGTGTCAGCATCATGATCGTAAGATTATGGTTACAATTCCTGGCCCAGGCGACGCGTTGTGTTCTTGAGCAAAACACTTCATTTCACGTTGTTCCAGTCCATTCAGCTGACAAAAATGAGTAACGCTGTGATGGACTGGCGTCACGTCTAGCTGGGGAACACATGCGCCATTGAAACCAGGAAACTGGGCCCATGAGCCTGGCTAACCTTTAAAAGGGCGCAAAGAAAGAAAAAGTTCAACTGGTACTTATCTTATTAAGTACTGGTACTTATGTTATTAAAGGGCGGTGAGCTGGCAGAATCATTAGCATGTGGGGCGAAATGCTTAGAGGTATTTCCCCTGCCGCTACGTTCTGAGTTCAAATTCCGTCGAGGTCGACTTTGCCTTTCATCCTTTCGGGGTCGATAAATTAAGTACCAGTTATGCACTGGGGTCGATATAATCGACTTAATCTGTTTGTGTGTCCTTGTTCGTCCCCTCTGTGATTAGCCCCTTGTGGGTAATAAAGAAATAGGTACTTATGTTATTAACCTCAAAAAGATGAAAACCGAAGTTGATGTTGGTGGCTTCTGATTTAAGGGCATAAGGAGCCAGAAAGAAACCCACTAAGCATTTGTATACAGCGCTAACAACTCTGTCAGTTTGTCACTTATCCCTTGCCATAAATATGGTTTCAAATTTTTTGCACAAGACTTGAAATTTGTGGAGAGAAGGACTAAGTTGATTACATCGACCCCAGTGTTTCACTGGTACTTTAATTTATTATTTTCTACTCTAGGTACAAGGCCTGAAATTTTGGGGGAGGGGATCAGTCGATTAGATTGACCCCAGTACACAACTGGTACTTAATTTATCGACCCTGAAAGGATGGAAGACAAAGATGACCTCTGCGGAATTTGAACTCAGAACGTATTGGCAGACGAAATACTGCTAAGCATTTCGCCTGGTGTGCTAACGTTTCTGCCAGCTCACCGCCTTAGATATGTAGAAATATTCTTTTCTACTCGAGGCACAAGGCCTGAAATTTTGGGGGACGGGGCCAGTCGATTAGATTGACTCCAGTACACAACTTAATTTATCGACCCTGAAAGGATGAAAGACAAAGATGACCTCGGCGGCATTTTACCTCAGAATGTAAAGACGGACAAAATGCCACTAAATATTTTGCCCAGTGTGCTAACAATTCTGTCAACTCACTGCCTTTATCAGGAGACAAAATAATACCAAGTCATCCATGAAAGTGAATGAGACTTAATAATCATTTAATCCCTCATATTTAGAGCAAAGAAGGCTACAAACAGGCAGAATTGTTAGCAGGAGTGGCTGTGTGGTTAGGAAGCTTGCTTACCAACCACATGGTTCCGAGTTCAGTTCCACTGCATGGCACCTTGGGCAAGTGTCTTCTACTATAGCTTCAGGCCAACCAAAGCCTTGTGAGTGGATTTGGTAGATGGAAACTGAGAGAAGCCTGTCGTATATATTATATATATATGTGTGACCTCGTGAGTACCGCCAGCGATTTTTTTTTTCCTCTGTCTTCCCTTTTCAGGATCTTTCCTTCTCCTATATTTCCGACGAAGAGCTCCGCTCGAAACGTTAAACCCTCCTTCTTCCCTTCTCCTGAGCGTCCAATAATACTTTATTTGTTCCACGTCCTCGCGTTGCTGTGTTTTCTTGTTTTTTCTTGTTGGATTAACTATATTTAACTATATATATATTATATATATATAATATATATATATTATATATATAATATATATAATATATATATATCTATATATATTATATATATATATATTATATATATATATATAATATATATATACTATCTATATATAATATATGATATGTATATATTATATATATATATATGTATATATTATTATATATATATATTATATAATATGTATATGTATATATATATATATATATGTCTATATATATATTATATATATATATATATATATATATATATATGTATATATATATATTATATATATATAATTATATATATGTATATATATATATATATATATATAATATATATATATATATATATATATATAATTATATATATATATAGATATATATATAATATATATATGCAGAGGGCGCGTGGCTTAGTGGTTAGGGCATTCGGCTCATGATCGTAAGGTTGTGAGTTCGATTCCCGGCGACGCGTTGTGTCCTTGAGCAAGACACTTTATTTCACGTTGCTCCAGTCCACTCAGCTGGCAAAAATGAGTTGTACTTGTATTTCAAAGGGTCAGCCTTGTCACTCTCTGTGTCACGCTGTTATCCCCGAGAACTACGTTAAGGGTACACGTGTCTGTGGAATGCTCAGCCATTTGCACGTTAATTTCACGAGCAAGCTGTTCCGTGATCGTATCAGCTGGGACCCTCGTCGTCGTAACCGGCGGAGTCTTTATATATGCATGTGTGTATATGTTTGTGTGTCTGTGTTTGTCCCCCAACATTGCTTGACAACCGATGGTGGTGTGTTTACGTCTGCGTAACTTAGCGGTTTGGCAAAAAGTGACCGATAGAATAAGTACTAGGCTTCCAAAGAATAAGTCCTGGGGTCGATTTGCTCAACTAAAGGCGGTGCTACAGCATGGCCGCAGTCAAATAACTGAAACAAGTAAAAGTGTAAAGTGTATGCCTGCCTTTACAATCTGAGTTCAAATTCCACCAAAGTCAATTTTACCTTTCATTCTTTCAGAGTCGATAAAATAAGTTCCAGTTAAACACTGGGGTGATGTAATAAACTAGTCCCCTCCCCTCAAATTTCAGAACTTGTGCCAAAATTTTAAATCATATTTAGAGCAGGATTAAGGTGATACACTGGCAGAATCATTAGAGCAGCTGACAAAATGCTTACTGGCTTTTCTTCCGTTCTTAGTTCAAATGCTGCCAAGGCCCACTTTGCCTTTTATCTTTTTGGGGGTTAATGAAATAAGTACCAGTTGTGAACTGGGGTCGATATTATTGACAAGCCCCCACCCCACCCACTAAATTTCAGACCTTGTGTCTATAGTAGAAAGGAAAAATGTTTAGTGTACTGGTTGATTTTTACATGGTAGGAGTCACTGGAATCAACCATGATTCCAGTGGCACGTAAAAAGCACTATCTGAACATGATTGATGCAAGGGACACCTGACTGGCTCCTGTGCCGGTGGAATGTAAAAAGCACCATCTGAATGTCTTGATGCCAGGCTTGCCTGGTTGGCTCCTGTGTCAGTGGTATATAAAATGCACCCACTACACTCTTGAAGTGGTTGGCATTAGGAAGGGCATCCAGCTGTAGAAACACTGCCAGATCAGATTGAAGCCTGGTGCAGCTGCTGGCTTTCCAGACCCCAGTCGAACCGTCCAACACATACTAGCATGGAAAATGGACGTTAAAGGATGATGATGATGATGATGAGACATAGGTGCTTTTTACATGGCACCAGCACAGGTATTTTTATGTGACACAAGCGCAGGTGCTTTTACATGGCACAGGTACTGTTACATGGCACCAGCACCCATGTGCAAGACAAGGGCCTCTCGACTGAGAGAGGAAGTGAGGGAGCATGACTGTAAAGGACATACCTGTATGGATAGATGACCCCAATTTTACTAAGCTTGACATGTCTTCTGAAGCATGACAAACAACCAGAACTTTCAGTCCCTCGTCAAATCATTTTTGTGTCATCTTTCCATGTTTGCATGGGTTAGATGAAATTCTTTGAGGCAGATTTTCTATGGTCAGATGCTCTTCCTAACTCCTCCAACACTCAGCCATTTACAAGTGAGGTGGCCAGATAAGTTTACATGGAAGATTGGAAATGAAGTACACTGCTTTGTTGAAGATGACATCATGCAGCTACCACATGATGTCAAGACAAGGAAATGACTGAAACAAGTAAAAGAGTAAATAGATAAGATATACGTTTGACAAAAAAAAATCAGAATACTGAAGTGTTAAAATTGTAGGCTTTGTGCAAAAATAAGAAAGAATATTTATAGCAACAGCAGCAATTTCACAGAAACAAAGATTGGTAAATTGCTGGGAGGTGAGGTGGCTGAGTTTCTTTCATGTGTTGAGGCCTCAAGGAGTGAAAGTGGCCGAGGTTCTTTCGAGTGTTGGGCCTCACAGAGGCAATGATCAAGACCTTTGGCATTATGTTGCGCTTGAGAAGAAGACCCATGAAGCCGAACAAAATCACAGTCATGGCGGATACCTATTTCTTTACTACCCACAAGGGGCTAAACACAGAGGGGACAAACAAGGACAGACAGACGGATTAAGTCGATTACATCGACCCCAGTGCTTAACTGGTACTTAATTTATCGACCCCGAAAGGATGAAAGGCAAAGTCGACCTCGGCGGAATTTGAACTCAGAACGTAACGGCAGACGAAATACGGCTACGCATTTCGCCCAGCGTGCTAACGATTCTGCTAGCTCGCTGCCTTGGCAGATACCAGTGTCACACAAATGGCACTCCTGCCGGTGGCACGTAAATGCACTCATTACACTCTCAGAGTGGCTGGCATTAGGAAGGGCATCCAGCCATAGAAAACCATGCCAAACTGGATCCTGGATCCTGGTGCAGCCTTCCCAGCATGCCAGCCCAGTCAAACCATCCAACCCATGCCAGCATGGAAAACAGATGTTAAATGATGATGATGATGATGATGATGTGGCAGGAACATAGAAGAATGATGAAAGAGGAGAATGACAGATGAATCTTTCTCCACCTCTGGTCAAAGAAATAGCCACAATATGGTAAGGTAGTTGTAGCTGTGTACAGCCAGTTGTTGTAGCTGTGATTTACTGAATGAGTCAAGAAAGATGTAAAAATAGTAAAGTATGATTCAGTGTGAGATAAAAACAACCTGTAGATTCTTTGATAGTATCACTGCTGCTTAGTGTGCTACGAGAAAGGGTGATGACGTCAGAGGGTGCTAAAATCATTATGATCACTGAACAGCTGATGAAGGCATATGGAGGACTGTGTATAGGTGTGTGTCTGCAGGTGTGTGTGTATGTGTGTGTAAGGGGTGGGGGTTTCTGTACAAATTTGGAATGAATTATATGAAAAATGAATAAGCAGATTTAGAAATAATTGCATGAGAAAAATTATATAACAGACCATAGTGTACACACACACAGTTAGGTAGATACATGCATACATATATACACATATATATGCACATATTGCATATATGTATGTGTGTGTGTGTGTGTGTGTGTGTGTGTCCAGCAACAGGGGGCAGCCACCATATTTTCTTCCATGACAGATACCTCTGATGAGCACAGGGTTACATAGTTGAACTGTTGCCTTACACCCTGTTGAATACCTAGTGCAAAACCAGTTGGTAAGATCGGCCGTAATGGATATATTATACTGTACACTTCGATTAATATACTCATCCTACTGACAGATATACAAGGGCATTTTTTCCTGACTTATGGACACTTAGATGACTTACACGAGCACACACACACACACAGAGTACACACTGTAAAGTGGTTACTGTTTGGAAGAACATGCAGCTTTAGGACCTATGTCAAATCATCCAGTTCATGACAGCATGGGGCATGGACATTTAATGACAGCAATGGTGATGATTTGTGTGTGTATATATATCATCATCATCATCATCGTTTAATGTCCACTTTCCATGCTACCATGGGTTGGATGATTTGACTGAGGTCTGGTGAACCAGATGGTTGCACCAGGCTCCAATCTTGATCTGGCAGAGTTTCTACAGCTGGATGCCCTTCCTAACGCCAACCACTCCGAGAGTGTAGTGGGTGCTTTTACGTGCCACTGGCACGAGGGCCAGTCGGACGGTACTGACAACGGCCATGCTCATATGGTGCTTTTTATGTGCCACCTGCACAGGAGCCAGTCCAGTGGCACTGGCAACAACTTCAATCAAATGTTTTTTCCTGTACCACCAGCACAAGTGCTAGTAAGGTGATGCAGGTAACAATCACGCTCGAATGGTGTTTTTAATGTGCCATCGGCACGAAGGCCACCTTGTTGCTCTGGCCCTGATTTCACTCGTATGGTACTCTTAGCTCTCCACTAGCATGGATGCCAGTCATCGAATTTGATATTGATTTCGATATATATATATATATATATATATATATATAAATGTATGTATGTATATACATGTATATAAAAATACAAAATGGGACAACAAAACATCCAGATAGACAATACAAAGAAAGCAAGGATGGGTCATTCAAAGTTTTCTTTCCTCAGTCGAGTACCAGATTATCTTCTCAATTTTGGCTGATTATACTTGAGATTACTCCAATCTGGCCAGCCCCAAGGTAAAAACTAAGCTAAGAGTATTAGATTCCTTGGATGAAAGCAGCAAATGTATACAAAAACAAGGATAGAAAAAATATGTATGTATATGTATATACACACACAAACACATACACATATACCACATGTGTATATACACATACACTTATGTGTAATATGTATGTAGTATGTGTTTGTGTGTGTATATGTGTTAACCATCATAACACTTTATGTAGAACATGCACTTTTCCACACTCAAGATCAAGGTTTAAATTAGGAGTGTATAAAATATACGATGTAAAGGGGCCGAGTTTCTCTTCCCCTTTTCCCATCCACTTCCGTTATGAGAAAATCCAGAAATGTCATGAAACTTTCTTATTGTTATTTTTAGAGTATTTTTTTTATATAATTTTACATCAATCGACTCGTGGCCGATGCCAGCACCGCCTCGACTGGCTTCCGTGCCGGTGGCACATAAAATACACCAATCTGACCCTGGCCGTTGCCAGCCCCGCCTGGCACCTGTGCAGGTGGCACGTAAAAAGCACCCACTACACTCACGGAGTGGTTGGCGTTAGGAAGGGCATCCAGCTGTAGAAACATTGCCAAATTAGACTGGAGCCTGGTGCAGCCTTCTGGCTTCCCAGAACCCCGGTCGAACCGTCCAACCCATGCTAGCATGGAGAACGGACGTTAAACGACGATGATGATGATGATGATCAATAAAAAGAAACATTAAAACTAATGTATTGGAATATGAATTACCTGCACAGGTAACAGATGTTCAAACACAGTGTGCTTAGATGGTATTTTGTTCTTTAACATATGTATATATTATACACACACACACGTATATATATGTGTGTGCGTGTGTGTGTATATATATATATATATATATATATATGGAGGTGCAATGGCCCAGTGGTTAGTGCAGCAGACTCGTGGTCGGAGGATCACGGTTTTGATTCCCAGGCCAGGTGTGTGTATGTTTATTGAGCGAAAACCCCTAAAAGTTCCACAAGGCTCTGGCAGGGGGTGGTGGCAATCCCTGTTGTTCTCTTTCGCCCCAACTTTCTCTCACTCTTTCTTCCTGTTTCTTGAGTAACGCTGCGATGGACTGGCGTCCCGTCCAGCTCATCCCAGGTCTTCCTGGGTCTACCTCTTCCACAGGTTCCCTCAACCGCTAGGGTTAGGGTTAGGGACAACGGACGTTAAATGATGATGATGAGGTATATATGTATATGAATATGGGTGTATATATATATATGACGTTAAATGAAGATGATGATGTATGTGTGTGTGTATATATATATATATATATATATATATATATATACACACACACACATACATCATCAACATCCTCGTCTTCATTTAACGTCAGTTTTCCATGCTGACACAGGTTGACCAGTTCCACAGAAGTTGTCCAGCTGAAGAGATGCTCAGGCTCCAATTGTCTGTTTTGGAATTTTTGGCATGGTTTCTACGAATGGACGTCCTTCGTAATAGCCACCATTTCCCAGAGTATACTGCTTGATGTTCACATGCCTCCGGCACGGGTGCTTTTACATGTGGCACCGGCGCAGGCACCGTTATGTAGCACCAGCACCCGTGAGCAAGGCAAGGACCTCTCGGCTGAGAGAGGAAGTGGTGAGGCACAGCTGTAAAGGACACGCCTGTATGGATGGATGGCCACGATTTTACTTATCTTGATTAGTGTTCTGAAGCACAGCAAACCACCAGATTTTTCGGTCCCTTGTCAAAAATCATTTTTGCGTCATCTTTCCATGTTTGTATGGATCAGATGAAATTCTTTGAGGCAGATTTTCTATGGCCAGATTTTCTGTGCTCTTCCCGACACCAACATTCAACCGTTTAGAAGTGAGGTGGCCAGACATGTTTTCATGGAAGATTGGAAATGAAGTACACTGCTTGGTTGAAGATGAGACTTTCATGCAGTTACCACATAATGTCAAGATAAGGAAACACAGATACGCATACATATGAGTGTGTCACTTTGTGTATATACTCACACACACACACACACATGTAATTGGCTTCTTTTTCCATTGATGAAATCCATTCCCTAGGCTTTGATTGGCTTGGGCCTATAGTACGAAACTCTCACTCAAGTTGCCATGCAGTAGGACTGAACCCAGAACCATGTGGTTGAGAAGCAAACTTCTTAACCACGCAGCCATAAGTGTATATGTACATATATATACATCTTTACATACACACACACACATGTACTCACATAACACTCTATATGTCTGAAGTTACTTGTGACTTCCAGGTGGGGAAGCAAAATTAGTAATCGGGGTAAAATGAGTAATTTCTGATTTCCTCGTTATTTTCTCCCTTCTGTTTGGAATAATTAAATTGCAACTACTGCATCATCATTTTGTACTACTGCATGATCTTTAGAAGTAAAAATTGGTCATCATAGTTATTTTTGTTGAAGTTGAGAGAGTCCAAAACATAGTCAGGTGGCAGGTATATTTTTCTTCAAGAAATTTTTCTTTATTTTGACCCAATTATAATTAAGATTGCTAATACAATATCTGGATAATTTTTGGTGTTAACAATCAATATTCTTTTATCTGTTGGATTCCTGGTCAAATTTTTTCCAACACTAATGTCTGATTTGATAATTTTCAGTTTTCAAAAAGTAATTCTAAATGGGGTAAAATGAGTAATGATTTATTTCAATAATTTCTCTTTTTTTTTTCTCCTCGTTAATCTAGTATTTTTATTTCTATCTAAATGGACATCTTTTAGAACATTGTCATTTTATATGATTTTGCTGGCAAATTCTTAAATTAACATAAACATTTATTTACATGGAAAAAAAATTACCAGAGAACTTTCTTCAAATTCTTCCTGCTAAAACTGAATTCAAACCAATTATGGGGAAGAAAGAGGAAAAAAAACAAACAAAAAGAGCCAACCATGCAGCCCCATGTTCTTCAACTTGCTGCACACCACAGGGTTCAATGGAACCTCATCTCTTTAACCCTTTCGTGACCAACCCGGCTGAAACCGGCTCTGTAATGTAAATGTCTTGTTTTCATAAGTTTTTAATTAAAACCTTCCACGAAACCTCTGTCACAATTACTGTTCCTAAATCTAGCTGAATGATAACTAAGTTATTTTACTAAATTCTTTGTTATATCTAAAATAATTGAGAGAAACACAGAGCATCTCAAAATAAATACAGTAACGAAAGGTTTAATTGCATGGTTAGTAATTATATCCCAAAGAGATCCTCTCCAGCAGACTGTGAAGAAACCATAGAGTATATTTTAGGTTGAGTTTTTCTTTTTGATTTAGTCGAATTTCATTAATTTCATATCATGTACCATTTTTCCATGAGCCTCTTTCATTTCGCCCAGATATTCAACGTTTTCGTTGCATTTCTGATCTTTCTGATATCTAAGGATAGATATTGATGTGTATGACATGCATAAGATCTGGTCATCAAATCTAAGTAGAGATTTCAAACTTAAAATCTTCAAAGCCACAGTCAAACCAATTTTACTATATGGCTCAGAAACCTGGACGTTATCAAAGAAGCTTGAGAGGCGGTTGGATGGAACTTACACTCGCCTCCTTATGAGAGCTCAAAATCTCTTGTGGAAGCGTCATCCAACCAAAGTACAAATATATGGGAAATTACCATCTGTATCATCTCTTGTGAAAGGTAGAAGAGTCCAGTTTGCTGGACATTGTTGTAGAGCTGAAAACGAGGTAATTTCTACTCTTCTCCTCTGGAAGCCATCTGCTCGTCATACCAGACGGCGCACACTCTCCTACTCTGATTTAATCTCCAGGGATACAGGCATCCTCCGTAATGCTATGATGGACCGTGAAGTCTGGTGTAACAAAGTAAATTCCATTGTCTTGACCACGGTCGAACAATGATGTATATGAGTCTGTTTTCAAATGTAATTCTGGAGAATTGAGGAGGCAAATTTACTTTATCTTGGCTTATTCATCTTGCTCCAGCTAAATTTGTCTTTTATATACTCAAAGAGAATGGTGATAATTTTCTGAAATATTGTTCAGATATATTTATGTTTTTAATGCATTTAGAGACGGTTACTTGCTTAGTTAACATAGTTTTTGTAAGTTTGTGAACATTTGTCAAAAATATACTTCTCAAAGTAAAAAAATGCAGTACACCTTCCTCATTGTGAGCCCAATCCTATTCCACCCCGTAATAATCCTGAAAAGACAAAAGGCAAAGAAGTTATATTATCTCTTATGCACCCTTTTAAAGCCTACCCAGGCTCATGGGCCCAGTTTCCCGGTTTCTGTGGCGTATGTGTTCCCCAGCTGGATGGGACGCCAGTCCATCGCAGCGTTACTCATTTTTGCCAGCTAAGTGGACTGGAGCAACGTGAAATGAAGTGTTTTGCTCAAGAACACAACGCGTCGCCCGGTCCAGGAATCGAAACGACAATCTTACGATCATGATGCTGACACCCTAACCACTAAGCCATGTGCCTCTACGCAAAGAAGTTATACCCAACGGAATTTGAACTCTGAATGTTATGGGGACTGAACCGAAAAATATCATTAGACACTTGGAGTACTACTTAAGAAGAGTGGTCCCGGTGCGCGCACTCGCGTACTCGTGCATCCGCGCTAGCTAGTCGTAACTAGTCGATCCTTACTTTGTGTTTTTGTTTTACTCTTTACTCTTTACTCTTTTACTTGTTTCAGTCATTTGACTGCGGCCATGCTGGAGCACCACCTTTAGTCGAGCAACTCGACCCCGGGACTTATTCTTTGGAAGCCCAGTACTTATTCTATCGATCTCTTTTTGCCGAACCACTAAGTAACAGGGACGTAAACACACCAGCATCGGTTGTCAAGCAATGCTAGGGGGACAAACACAGACACACATATATATATATACATATATACGACGGGCTTCTTTCAGTTTCCGTCTACCAAACCCACTCACAAGGCATTGGTCGGCCCGGGGCTATAGCAGAAGACACTTGCCCAAGATGCCACGCAGTGGGACTGAACCCGGAACCATGTGGTTGGTTAGCAAGCTACTTACCACACAGCCACTCCTGCGCCTATTTACTTTGTTTAAAAAAATCATTTACTTTGTGTTTTTGTGTTTTATTTACTTTGCTAGGTAGTCGTTGCAGGATCGACTAGTCACGACCAGTTAGCGCAGATGCGCGAGCACGTGAGTGCGCACACCGGGACCACTCTTCTTAAGTAGTACCGACACTTGGTACTAACCCTCACCAAGGCGGCGAGCTGGGAGAAGCGTTAGCACGCCGGGCGAAATGCTTTGCGGTATTTCGTCAGCCGTTACGTTTTGAGTTCAAATTCCACCGAGGTCGACTTTGCTTTTCATCCTTTCGGGGTCGATTAAATAAGTACCAGTTACGCACTGGGGTCGATATAATCGACTTAATACCTATGTCTGTCCTTGTTTGTTCCATCTATGTTTAGCCCCTTGTGGGTAATAAAGAAATAGGTATTTCGTCTGCCGCTACGTTCTGAGTTCAAATTCCACTGAGGTCGACTTTGCCTTTCATCCTTTCGGGGTCGATTAAATAAGTACCAGTTTTGCACTGGGGTCGATGTAATAGACTTAATCCGTGTGTCTGTCCTTGTTCGTCCCCTCTGTGTTTAGCCCCTTGTGGGTAGTAAAGAAATAGGTATTTCGTCTGTCGCTACGTTCTGAGTTCAAATTCCGCCGAGGTCGACTTTGCCTTTCATCCTTTCGGGGTCGATAAATTAAGTACCAGTTATGCACTGGGGTCGATATAATCAACTTAATCCATTTGTCTGTCCTTGTTTGTCCTCTCTCTCTCTCTCTCTCTCTCTCTGTTTAGCCCCTTGTGGGTGGTAAAGAAATAGGTACTAACCCTCTCACCCCACCTCCACCACACGAACTTCTTCTCTATTCCCCCCTCCGCCATCGTGATTCGATCGCATGGAAACAGCATTTGTTTATTTTTTTTTCATCTTTTTATTATAAAGAGGGAAGTAAGTAAATTCAGAGTTATCTTCCTTGTCCAAGGAAGCACCTCGGCAGAAGCCAAGACTGCTACCTTTGTTTCTGCCACCCACCCAGGTACGTTGTTGTTATTACAAGTCTTTCAAAACCAACGTTTCTAATTGTCATTCTTTTTTTTTTTTTTCTTCTTTTTCACATTCAACTTCCTCGATGTCCATTTTTGAGATGATTTTAATTTCCGAAAGACTTGGTGTGTGTCTGTGTCTGTGTGTTTTCAGTTAATTCATTCATAGAATTTTTCCATGTTCTGTGACGAAATACCCAGCTATGAAAGAACGGATCACGGAACAAGCATTTCTTGAAGAAGAACTATGGAAACACTGGTAAAAATATGGAAATGTTTAACACTGTTCAGCCACTAATCGAGCATATTTTACGATCAAAGAAATGCTTTCTAGATGTGACCACCCCTTCTTGTTTTTAAAAAATGTTTCGAGGTCGATATGAGTCAGCGTGTCTATGGTTTTTATTTATTTATTTTTAAGATGGTAAGGTATGATCTGAGGAAGATTTGGTTGTTATTGCTAGCTGTTCGAACGACCACGTAAAGTTATCTCATTGTAAAAGTGTTGTTGTTTAACCCCAGGTAATTTGTGACGAAGTTGACGTGATCAAAGACTTTCCACTTGTGACCATACCGTCTTGTTTACAGTTACAGTGTATCTGGTACTACATTATTCGATGTGGATGTGTCGTTATTTAAAAAAAAAACATTTAAAAAAAAAATACAGTAGAGTTTAATTTGAGGAAAGATTATCTGTTATTTCCAGCAAATCGACAACCATGTAGAAGCCTTCCTCGTTCGCTTGTTCAATGATCACTTGTCATTTAGCCCCAGGTTAGCTTTCAACAAGGAGACAGACATATGATGAAAGACGTTCCAGTTACGACTATTCCATCCACCTTTTCTCCTAAAACCACATTATCAGATGTACCCTACTCTAAGATGATCGGGTATCAGTCGAAAGCTGTTTGACTGCTATTTCTTGCAGATTGAGCGAGGACGTAAAGGCTTTACTTGTTGGTTTCTTCCGTATTCGATATTATTCTCTTCTGGCGAATCATGCCTGTGTTTTGGCTTTGGTTGTTAGATATAGAAGTTTCGGTTAATAATTTACACCACTTGCAATGTTAATGATGTTTTTAATTAAATCATGATTGGTTAAATAATGCAATAAGGTGACGAGTCGTATCGAAGAGGTTTTGTCAGTTCGCTTCGTGGAACGAACGGACAAAATGGAAAAGATTTTGTCCCGGACGATGGCGAGGGAGTTGTGCCGAAACGGTCACTCTGACTCACGAGGCTCGTTCTTGTAGATAGCCATCTCTGCCTCGATAGCATCGAGCAGGGATGTGGTCCGAGGGCCGAGATCGCTGGAGGTCTCCACTGTCACAGGCTCGATCACAAATCTTATCAGAAAGCGGCCGATACTTTAAACAGTTTACCCTTCTCGGTCTGACGAGCAGAGCTAATCCTGAGACGGCTGCTGAACACACCAGGTTGCCGCTTGAGGTGTCACAGCATGTGACATCCCGGATGATGGGCCTACCACCACGGAACGGGAAAATTCTCATGCCGCCTGGCCTTTTTTAACGTCCGCTCTGTCTAATTCCGCGAGTTCGAGCTAGGAAGGGAAGTCTGCGGCGTCTAGGCCATGCTTTATGATTTCATTGAAAGCAGCGTGGCGAGGGAGACGCCCAGCACTATTATATTCTTCCCCAGTGACGATTTTCTCATCGAAGTCCCGTCCACATTCCTAATGTAAGAACCTGTTCCTTAATAAAGACAACTCTGCGGGGTATACCTACACAAGTGTACCCCGCCCAAATTTGTTTCCTCGTAGCTTTCAGAGAAATTAATATTTTTAAATGAAATTTTCAACAAATACGCTTCATATGACATGGATTATGATTATATCGGAATTCATTGTAAAAAAAAGAAAAAAGGTGGAGTTTTGGATAATTCATGTCTTGGATATTTTTTAATGAAATTTTCTACAAAGGCGTAGGAGTGGCTGTGTGGTAAGTAGCTTGCTTACCAACCACATGGTTCCGGGTTCAGTCCCACTGCGTGGCACCTTGGGTAAGTATCTTCTACTATAGCCTCGGGCCAACCAAAGCCTTGTGAGTGGATTTGGTAGATGGAAACTGAAAGAAGCCCGTCGTATATATGTATATATATATGTTTGTGTGTCTGTGTTTGTCCCCCCCCCCAACATCGCTTGACAACTGATGCTGGTGTGTTTACGTCCCCGTCACTTAGCGGTTTGGCAATAGAGACCGATAGAATAAGTACTGGGCTTACAAAAGAATAAGTCCTGGGGTCGATTTACTCAACTAAAGGCAGTGCTCCAGTATGGCCACAGTCACATGACTGAAACAAGTAAAAGAGTAAATATCTTTAGACGATGTAGATTATCATTATAATGGAATCTAATATGAAGAAGAAAAAAATTGGTGATGCGCACACATGCATATAGACATGCATCACTTGAAAAGAAAGTTGAAATTTTGAAAAAAAACTGTGACGTGTGTGTGTCTGTATGTATATGTTCACACCCACCAATATTTTTTTTTTCACATTAAATTCTGATATAATCATAATGTACACCATCTGAAAGGTATTTATCTGGAGAAAACTTCATTTTATAAAAGTCCATTTTTCTATAAGTTATGAGGAAACAAAGCCAATCATCATCATCATCATTTAACGTCCGTTTTCCATGCTAGCATGGGTTGGACGGTTCAACCAGGGTCTGGGAAGCCAGGAGTCTGCACCAGGCTCCAGTCTGATCTGGCAGAGTTTCTACAGCTTGATGCCCTTCCTAATGCCAACCACTCCGTGAGTGTAGTGGGTGCTTTTTACATGCCACCAGCACAGGGGCCAGAGGAGGCAGGAAAACAGCTATGATCAGTTGGTGCTTTTTATGTGTCACCGACACGGACGTTGATACGTATGAATTATACGAAGCTCCTCCGTCTACCCGTCGGATAAAATATTTTCACAATAAATTTTGATATAATCGGAATTTGCACTGTCTGAAGTGTATTTGTAGAAAATTTCCTTTAAAAAAATATCCATTTTTTTCTGAAAGTTATGAGGAAACAAAGTCAGTGGTCGGGGGGGGGGTACACTTGTGTAGGTTTGCCAATTTTGCTATATTTTGGAAGTCGATAAAATAAGTACCAGTTGGCTAACCCCCTCCCCCAAAATTTCAGGCCTTGTGCCTATAGTGGAAAGGATTATTATTATTATTATTGGCGCAGGAATGGCTGTGTGGTAAGTAGCTTGCTTACCAACAACATGGTTCTGGGTTCAGTCACACTGCGTGGCACCTTTGGCAACTGTCTTTTACTATAGCCTCAGGCCAATCAGAGCCTTGTGAGTGAATTTGGTTGGCGGAAACTGAAAGAAGCCCGTCGTATATATATATATATGGGTGTGTATTTGTGTATCTGTGTTTGTCCCCCCGACATCACTTGACAACTGATGATGATGTGTTTACATCCCCATAACTTAGCGGTTCAGCAAAACCGACCGATAGAATAATGATTTGTTCGACTAAAGGCGGTGCTCCAGCATGGCCGCAGTCAAATGACAAGCAAATAAAAGAATAAATAAATAAGTATATATATATATGCCCAGGAGTGGCTGTGTGGTAAGTAGCTTGCTTACCAATCACATGGTTCTGGGTTCAGTCCCACTGTGTGGCACCTTGGGCAAGTGAATTCTACTATAGCCTCAGGTCGACCAAAGCCTTGTGAGTGGATTTGGTAGATGGAAACTGAAAGAAGCCTGTCATATGTATATATGTATGTGTATGTGTGTGTTTGTGTGTCTGTGTTTGTCCCCCCAACATCACTTGACAACTGATGATGATGTGTTTACGTCCCCATAACTTAGTGGTTCGGCAAAAGAGACTGATAGAAGAAGTACTAGGCTTACAAAGAATGAGTCCTGGGGTCGATTTACCCGACTAAAGGTGGTGCTCCAGCATGGCCACAGTAAAATGACTGAAACAAGTAAAAGAATAAACTCCTGATAATAAAACTTAATATCATTTTTTAAAATGTTTGTTAATCTGTTTGTTTCTTTCTTTTGTTTTTGAAGGTGACATGGATTTGGTGTAAATATTTAATTTGTCTTCCATCTGCTGATCTGTCGACCACCAAAGTCTTTCAAATGGTATCGAAACTGCGAAGATTCTCTGCCAGGCATGGAACCACCGTGCTGATATGTGGCATTGTGGTCACCTTCTGTTTGGTGCTTTGCCTGTCTCTCTGTTCATGGACCTGCGACAATGCTGTCGGCAATCAGCTGCGACAGGACATACGCTACCTTCAGAGTAGAACTTACTGGAAAAATGTCAATTCCGTGACCCAGCAGACCCTGTCTTGCTTCCTCATCGTTCTCGTCATGTCGGGCCCAAAAGACCGAAGGTACCGCAACCTCATTCGAGAGACGTGGCTCAAAAATGTTCCTGATGATATTCTTGCTCGCTTTGTAATCGGAACGGGAAACTTGACCAACGAAACAAGGGACAACCTTCTCAAGGAGAACCTGCTGAAACAAGACCTGATCCTTTTACCGGAGGTCGTCGACGCTTATAAGAATCTGACATTGAAGGTGCTGGATAGTTTCACATGGATCGACAACAATATCGACTACAAATATGTGATCAAAACTGACCAAGACACTTACGTAAGACTGGACGTCATAGAGAAAGAACTAAGATCTTCAGGGAAGAGACGTTTGTATTGGGGTTTCTTTGATGGAAGAGCCCATGTAAAGAAGCAAGGCAAGTGGCAGGAGAAGGAGTTTGTTCTTTGTGATCGTTATTTACCATATGCAGTCGGCGGTGGGTACGTGCTGTCATCAGATCTCATCCATTTCATTGCTACCAACAGAAATCTACTGCAGCTCTTCCGTAGCGAAGACGTTTCGGTCGGCGTGTGGTTGGCACCGTTGTCTATAAACCGCGTCCACGATCCTCGATTCGATACCGAGTTCATATCACGTGGCTGCAATAATATTTATCTAATTACCCACAAACAGTCCATGCAGGATATCCAAGACAAGCACGATCATCTTCTAAAAACAGGACATTTGTGTCGACGACAGATTAAAAAGAGGCCATCGTACATCTACAATTGGGATGTCCTTCCGACCCAGTGCTGTGAACGCAAAAACCATTCTATTCCTTAAATTCGTCTTCTGTTGAGTCATCATTATTTTCATTTAAACATCCAGTCGAATATTTGCTGATTTCTCTACATCAACTCTTCATGCTTTCTAAACTCTATTTCCACAAATATCTGCGAAGGTGTCTCTGTTTTTTTTTTTAATTGTATTTATTTTTTTAATCTAAAAAACAAAAACAAAAAAACAAACAAACAAAAAAAAAACCAACCCCAGAACAGAAACCAGAAACCCTGTGCAATATTTTGTTTTGTCAAATACTGTAAATTAACTGTGAACAATTTTCTTTCAAAACTTTAAAATTAAATTATTGCAACTGCTCACACATTTATAAACTGGAATTAGGAAACTGTTAGTATGTGTGTGTGTGTATATATATATATCTATATATATATATATATATATATAAATTAGAAAAAAAACCCACCTTTTATCAATTCAATAATGAAAAATCAAATTATTTCTAATTTATATATATATATATATATATATATATAATATATATATATATATATATATTATATTTGGTGAAATTTGATTTAGTATTTCTAAATTGAATTTTTCCCTGTAAGTTTGGAATAATATTCCCTCGTATATATATATATATATGATTGACTCTCCTGTCAAAGACAACATATGAGCGTTCGGCTTGCACAAAAGATTTGTTTGCAGTGATCAAGTGTTCATGCCACACACTAGCTCACCTGTCCCTCCATCAAATCGACGTTGTCTGAACAGGTGTCACTGTGTACCATGCATCAGGTGTCGAAGTGATTGCAGAGCAATGTGAGATGAGGTGTTTTGCTCAAGGAATTGAAACCACGAGCTCCTGATCATGAGTACAACACCCTAACCACTAGGCCACGTGCCCTCACAATATACACACACACACACACACACGCATGCGCACACACTCAGTTGCATGAATATAAGCTGCACTAATCAAAACCTAAATTTTTAATTATAAAACTTCTTACTTCATTAGTCTTTTGTGTAACAATGAGTAAAGAAAATAAGATTTGATGACATACATAGGAAAGTGATTCTAGAAAATTCTAAATTTTCTGAAAGAGAAAATTTTTGAAATTTTCTAGAATTACCCGTAATGGTAAATATGTAATATTTTAGCTTCATCCTCTTTAAAGACAGCACAACTTTCGTCTCTGATAAGGTAGTGACATTTAGAATATTTCAGGCTTTCAAACAATTAATTTACTCTTTTACTTGTTTCAGTCATTTGACTGCGGCCATGCTGGAGCACCGCCTTTAGTCAAGCAAATCGACCCCCGGGACTTATTCATTGTAAGCCTAGTATTTATTGTATCGGTCTCTATTGCCGAATCGCTAAGTGACGGGGACGTAAACACACCAGCATCGGTTGTCAAGCGATGTTGGCGGGACAAACACAGACACACACACACACACGCACATATATATGTATACATATATACGACGGGCTTCTTTCAGTTTCCGTCTACCAAATCCACTCACAAGGCTTTGGTCGACCCGAGGCTATAGTAGAAGACACTTGCCCAAGGTGTCATGCAGTGGGACCGAACCTGGAACCATGTGGTTGGTAAGCAAGCTACTTACCACACAGCCACTCCAGCGCCTGTCTATTTTTTTTTTTTTTTTTAGATTCTAGTTATTGCCATTGATCCGATAAGTTGGAATCAATCACCGAAATGTTAAAAATATCTGCTGGTCTACTTCCATTTATCATGGAGCTTCTGTTTGGTCAAAGTTGCTGGTTACCCCAACTGGAGAGTTAACTGGATTAGAAAGCTTCACAACAACCCAGGCTGCTTAATCATTTTATGGTGGAAATCAGATATGTCCACTCGAAAGCAGTTTTATATCTCAATCTGTCTTTTGTTGAGGAATCTCATGTTTGAAACTATTTTCTGTTGAGATATGTCAAGTTTATCGAAGTAACATGACTTGCAGAAAATACTATTTCTATATTTTTTTGATAGATATTTGACATCATTACTGGAATAACCATAAAATTTAATCTGTTGCGTCTGGGGAGAGTCATTCTCTTTTGGTGCTTTATAATTTAACACCCTCACCGGTAAAATAGTCAACGACTATTGAAAAGGTTGCAAGATGCAACGAAAATTTTAGAAAAATAAAAAAGAAATAAGTGGAAATTTTACCGGTGAGTGTGTTAAATTATAAGGCACAAAAAGAGAATGACTCTCCCCAGACACAGCAGAATATGCTTCAATACACAAACTCACATAAAGAATCTTGCAAACCAAATCCCAAAACGACAAAGTTTAATTTCCCGGTCAAAAATCTAGATTAGGTAAAGACACCCTTTGGTCATGAATGACCATGGGATTGCTCCTAGAAAGTTCCCCTCCAAGGCACAAGTCCTGGTAAGGTTGTTCGTGGAAGACACCAACAGTTGCCCATGTATACCAGCTTCCCCTCATTGCGCCACTGATGTTATCCAAAGGTGAGACAGAGGTCGATACACCTTGGCTCCAGTGATGTCACAACTTATTTCTACAGTTGAATGAACTGGAACGACAGGAAATAATGTGTCTTGCTCAATAGCGCCACATACAGCCCAGTCTGGGAATCGAACTCACTACTTCATGATTGTGAGCCCGACGTCGTAACCACTGAGCCAAGCGCCTTCATGGTTAGAATTAGTTAATTACAAGATTAAGAGAATAAGGATTGTCATCAATGTCATAATCAACTTCGTTAGTGTAATCACCCTCATCATTATTGCTATGCTATCATTGGTTAATCCTTTTAAATGCAGAAATCAGATATAACCAATCAAAATTTCATTACCATTTACTGCAGAAAGCAGTTTTATATACCAGTGTATCTTTTGTTGGGAAATGTAATGTTTAAAACTATTTCTTTTTGAGATATATCAAATTTATTGAGGCAGCATAACTTGCAGAAAATACCAATTCTATATTTTTTGGTAGATATTTAAAATAATTACTGAATTAACCATACAATTTATGGAGATGTACTTGCATAGCAAGTGACCTGATCTGAGATCGTATGCTGGAATGAAAACAATTGCAGCGTGGAAGGTGTTTATAAGCCATTTAAGAAACACACAAAAACCCGTTAGATTCACTTCAACATTTAAATTTCATTTGTCAAAATATTTTCGTCGCTTTGAGACCGTGACCTGTTCACTGACAAAATTCTGTGCTCTCAAAGCGACGAAAATATTTTGACAAATTAAATTTAAATGTTGAAGTGAATCGGATCTTTTCGGTTTCAACAGCAGTTTTTAACATAATTTCTAGGTACCTAAAAAAATTTTAAACTTCATATACTGGTAGAATGTGTTTACAAAACATCTTTTTCTCTTGGCTTTATTGAGAAAATTCTATAGTTTGTAAGATATTTGTTGTTTTTTTTTTCTTCAATTTCTGCAATTTCAACCAATCAGTGACGTCTATTGAGTTAAAAAGTATTCTGTGCCGTATGAATATGTCCCTCGTTTAAGAAACATTGGGTTTATTTACATTTGTGAAGAAAAAAAGATACCCTTCTTCCACCCCTCACCCTAACCCTAACCCTAAAAGAGATTGAAATGCAATAGATCAATTCTAGGGTCATAATTATGGGTGACAATTTCATATGACACCGCTAGAAAAAACTGCCGTTCAAACCGAAAAGATCCAGTGAATCTAACAGTTTTTGTGTTTCTTAAATGGTTTATAAACACCTTCCACGCTGCCATAAAATTTAATTTCACACTTAAATGTTTCAGAAGTCTTTCAACCTGTCTGGGACTAATTCTGGTTCCATGACAACAAAATTTCTCATTTTCAATTGTTTTTATTTCAATTAAGACCTTTCATCTAAGTTTTTTTTTTTTTTTTTTTTTTTGTTAAATGTAAAACTTCCTTTAGTTAAGTTCCAAACATCGATGATGTTCTTTCGCTAAATCCCTCCAGATTCTTGATTATTTTCTGAAATTAATTAAAAACACCTATGCAAAACATGCTCTGAAAAAAAGGATTAACCTGATAACATTCTTTGAAGCAGCTTATACCATTGCTCCTGAGTCAAAATGTATAAATCATATTCCTTATAAGGAACTGTCCTCAAACTCCTTAGCCCCTTCTTCTGACCACAACTCCCCCTCCTCTCGCAACAGCCCCTTTCTTTTCCAACATCCCCCCTTCCCGACAAAGTCTCATGGTATTACCTGTCGCTGCTATTGTCGTCATTATTTTTGTTGTTGTTGTTGTTTAAACCCCAGGTAGGTCAGTCCTAATCCAGCAGACCTTTCAATCAAAGGCATTCCACAAACGTGACCATCCTGTCTCTTATTTTTTTACACATTGTAGATGGATCTTGTGACTTACATTGTCCAGTGCGTCCATTTTATTTCTTTTTTTTTTTTCTTTTTCCATATAGTTCCTAGTGTAGTTTGAGGGAAATTTGACTGCTGCTATTTCTAGCAGACTCATCAATCATTTAGAGGCTTCCCTCATTGGTTTGTTCTGTCATTGCTCACTTCCTTTGCATACTACTACTACTACTACTACTGGTACTGGTACTGCTGCAACTACTACTACTACAACTGCTGCTGCAACTACTCCCCCTCTCCTCCTCCTACTACTACTGGTACTGGTACTGCTGCAACTACTACTACTGCTGCTACTACTACTACTACTGCTGGCAATTTTTGAGAGTATTTTTTCTTGACTTTTTATTTCATCTTCAAGCCAAAATAAAATGTGATAAATTCCCCAACTACTACTACTACTACTACTACTACTACTACTGCTGCTGCTGCTGCTGCTGCTACCAGTCTGAATAGGCTCCTTTGCATGTATTGCTTCTGCCAGAGATTTTGTCTAAACTTGTGTATCAGACATGGGCAATGATTTTTGAGAAGCGGGCCACATGAGACATGGTCCATCAACAGGTGGCCCATAGTACTGTAAAAATTCGAGGTAACTTTTTTATTAGCCATGCCATCCAGAAAGTCTTGTAGGCAATTGGTTGCCTGTGACTTGTATATTGAATTTTTTTTTCAAAGAAAATCATTTGTATAATGGTTAAATCTATTCAACGAGTCCCTTAAAACAAAGCTTTATTTACTAATATAGAACGTGAGGAATTTAATTATGGAACCTCATGTGTCAAAATTCTTCTTCGTCTTATTCCTTTTTGCCCCTTGTGGAGCATAGGGCCTCAACAGTTGTTTTCCACTTTTTGCGGTCATTGGCGTGTTTCTTGGCTGCTGCTTCCTATGTCAGGCCGGTGGTCCTGAGCTCGTCCAAAATGCTCCGCTTCCATGTCTGCTTCGGGCATCCTCGCTTCCTTTTCCCACTGTGGGTTCCAGTCAAGTGCTTGTCGTGTCACATTTGACGGTTCTTTCCGCAGTGTATGTCCGATCCATCTCCATTTCCTTCGTCTAATCTGAACATGTATGGGCTCAAAAATTGATGAAGATTAATTCAGCCCTTGCTGCCCCATTCAGGCAAAGTGTACAGGCTAAGGGTCGAAACGCTTGTGACCCTGAAATACCGGCTGATGATACTCGAGTAGAATGTGAGGAATTTTATTTATTTATTATGAAACCTCTCTGTCAAAATTGGAGGGTACCATTTCACTTTCGTACATACGGTGGATGGTTTGTACACAAGCTCAGAAAAAAATACTCACCCTACACACTTTATCTCCACGCACAAAGAAAGGTAGCTATGGTTGATAAGAGACAGCCAGCGGAACCCTTCCATAGGTGAAGATTAATTCAGTCCTCGCTGCCCCGCTCAGGTGAAGCGTACAGGCTAAGTGTCGAAACGCTTGTGGTTTTGAAATACCGGCTGATGATACTCGTGTAGAATGTAAGGAATTTTATTATGAAAGCTCATGTGGATTTAGAAGAGAGTGCAAAACCTCTGAGTAACTCCTGCAGCTTCTGTGTGGGGCAGAGCATCTCTGATGTTTATTTCACCTTTCTTCTACATTTTTTTTTTTTTCTTTTTCCAAAATTAGATGCAACTAACGAGGGATCCATTTTAATAATTGCCAACTTTTCCAGGGTTGAAATCCTAGCTGCACCCATGACTATACCTGAGTGTGAAAAAAAAAAAAAAAAATGAAAAAGAACATAAATCGTTAGCATAACGGGGGCGAAATGCTTAGCAGTATTTTGTCTGTCTTCACGTTCTGAGTTCAAATTCCACCGAAGTTGACTTTGCTTTTCATCCTTTTGGGGTTGACAAAATAAGTACCAGTTGCATACTGGTGTCGATCTAATTGACTGGCCCCCCTCCCCCCATATTTCAGGCCTTGTACCTATAGTAGAAAGGATTATTGCTATTACCAATGTGGCAAATAAAGCAGTGAGCTGGCAGAATTATTAGCTTGCTGGACGAAATACTTAGCGGTATTTCGTATGCCGCTACGTTGTGAGTTCAAATTCTGCCGAGGTCGACTTTGCCTTTCATCCTTTCGGGGTCGATAAATTAAGTACCAGTTACGCACTGGGGTCGATGTAATCGACTTAATACCTATGTCTGTCCCTGTTTGTCCCCTCTGTGTTTAGCCCCTTGTGGGTAATAAAGAAATAGGTATTTCGTCTGCGTTACGTTGTGAGTTCAAATTCTGCCGAGGTCGACTTTGCCTTTCATCCTTTCGGGGTCGATAAATTAAGTACCAGTTACGCACTGGGGTCGATGTAATCGACTTAATACCTATGTCTGTCCCTGTTTGTCCCCTCTGTGTTTAGCCCCTTGTGGGTAATAAAGAAATAGGTATTTCGTCTGCGTTACGTTGTGAGTTCAAATTCTGCCGAGGTCGACTTTGCCTTTCATCCTTTCGGGGTCGATAAATTAAGTACCAGTTATGCCCTGGGGGTCGATGTAATCGACTTAATACCTATGTTTGCTCCCTCTGTGTTTAGCCCCTTGTGGGTAATAAAGAAATAGGTATTTTG
>NC_043021.1:19145610-19203110 GCF_006345805.1 Octopus sinensis | reverse complement strand
TGCCGTTACATTCTGAGTTCAAATTCCGCCGAGGTCGACTTTGCCTTTCATCCTTTCAGGATCGATAAATTAAGTATCATTTACGCACTGGGGTTGATGTAATCAACTTAATCCCTACGTTACGTTCTGAGTTTAAATTTCGCCAAGGTCGACTTTGCCTTTCATCCTTTTGGGGTCGATTAAATAAGTACCAGTTACGCACTGGGGTCGATATAAACGACTTAATCCGTTTGTCTGTCCTTGTTTGTCCCCTCTGTGTTTAGCCCTTTGTGGGTAGTAAAGAAATAGGTATTTCGTCTGCTGCTACGTTCTGAGTTCAAATTCCGCCGAGGTCGACTTTGCCTTTCATCCTTTCAGGGTCGATAAAATAATACCAGTTGTATTCTGGGGTGAATCTAATCAACTGCCCCTCCTCACCCCAATATTATAAAAAAAATGAAGGCAGCAAGCTGGCAGAACCATTAGCACGCCAAGCAAAATGCTTATTGGTATTAATCCCCCTGTGGGCAATAAAGAAATAAGTATTATTAGTACATCAGACAAAATGCTTAGCAGCATTCTTCTAGTTCTCTATCTTCTGAGTTCAAATGCTGCTGAGGTTTGACTTTGCCTTTCGTCCTTTCAAAGTCGACAAAACTAAATACCAATCAAGTACCGGGGGGGGGGGAGGGGTTCTATATAATTGACTAACCACACCCACAAAATTTTAGGCCTTGTGCCCTATAGTAGAAAGAATTGCCGTGCGTTTATATTCAGACTAATGTTCTCATCTTGATTCCAGGCACTGTACTCTTTCACCTTTTTCAAATGCCTTTCACATTTGGTAAACATTCTTGGAGTTTCAAACCAAATCCTTTATTCCATGGGAGGGAGGGGTTAATTTTTTTCCTTGTTCCATTGTCCACACTAAGGACATTCTCATATTAATCCTTAAACAGCAGATATCATCAACAGGTGCTTCATTAAAGGAGAGGATCTGCTTTGTCAAATGCACCTGAGTTTAAGTATCTCTTATCAATGGGAGACATTAACCCTTTCGTTACCATATTTCTTTTGAGATGCTCTGTGTTTCTTTCAATTAATTTTAAATATAACAAAAGAATTTAGTAAAATAACTTAGTTATCATTAAGCTAGTGTTAGGAACATAAATTGTGACTAAGGTTTAGTGGAAGATTTTAATTTAAAACTTATGAAAACAAGACATTTGTACTCAGATCCAGGGCCGGTTTGGTCACAAAAGGGTTAAGAATTGTTTCTCTATTATATATTTTAACCCTTTTGTTACCATATTTCTATTGAGATGCTCTGTGTTTCTTTCAATTAATTTTTAATATAACAAAGAATTTAGTAAAATAACTGTTATCATTCAGCTGGTGTTAGGAACATAAATTGTGACTAAGGTTTGGTGGAAGATTTTTAATTCAAAACTTATGAAAACAAGACATTTGTACTACAGAGCCAGAGCCGGCTTCAGCCAGGTTGGTAACGAAAGGGTTATGTTACAAATGAAAAAAATTATACAACAATGAAGATGCTTTTTTTAATTTAATTTTTTTTATTTTCCTTCATCATTAAATGAGGTAGATGAGGAGGATAGCACAGAAAAAAGTGATGCCTCAATTAGGTCTGGGTAGAAAAAGCACATTGATATTTGTCTATTTGTACATTCGTTTGACAAAAGCATTGTGGGAATCTCAAAAGAATTCATGCTCAAATGTTTTCATTAAGCTTTTGTCTTTATTTTTATAATATAAGAGAATGTAAAATATAATTTCATCGTTTTTGTATTTATTTAAAGTGAAAATAGGTCTTAAAGAATTACCTCTAAGAAAAGATATTTTTGGTTTTTGCTTGTTTGGTATACACATTCATGCAACCTTTTCCTGCCATTTAAGGGTTAATAACCCTTAAGCCTGTAATATTCTTTGCTTGTTTTGCCTGACTCGGAGTACATACATGCATACATATGTGTATATATATATATATATCATCATTATATATATATATATATATATATATATATATATATATAACAATGATAAATCTCAGAGCGAGTTATAAACAGTAGCGGTAACACATTGTGATGCATATTTGCCATTTGAATATGGCTAACCCATAAGGGTGGATGCTACTGTAGTTTGTAGCCCCAGGAAGATATCTCCTCCAGCTGGCTATAGACACACTATCTGTGTCCTCTCAGTATTTGTGAAGGGGAGTCATCCTCCCCGTCTTCAACTCATGATATACACGTACCTGAGTTTCAAGGTGTTTACCTTTCATCAGCATGTGACAATCATGGTTGTCGACGAGAAGTCAGATCCCTTCACAATCACAAATACTGAGAGGACACAGATAGTGTGTCTATAGCCAGCTGGAGGAGATATCTTCCTGGGGCTACAAACTACAGTAGCATCCACCCTTATGGGTTAGCCATATTCAAATGGCAAATATGCGTCACGATATATATATATATAAGCATTGATTAAGTGTCAAGTATTAAGCAATGCAGTTTACCTGGTGACTATGAGTTCAATTCCTGTGTCAGGAGATTTATATAAACTCTGGTTCAAGTGGAGCAAGAAAGTGGCACCACAAGGTTGAGAATACCAAATACAAGAATATCTTTGGCACCGAATGATGGAACGAGTATAATTCTACTGACATGGATTGAATAAATAATAAAGGCTTTGGTTTGAAAATTCAAGAACATTTCTCTCTGTTTCAGGCAGCTGAAGTAGGTCTCTCACTGTAACAACCCCAGATGAGAACACAAGTCCCAATATCTCTGTGTATCATGATTATGTCCACCAGAGCATGGATCCTTCATTGAAACTGTTCTTCTCATCTCATGTATCATAGTGCACTAGCAGTTGCTACATGTTGAGATACAAAGCTTTGATAAAGGATTGGCATTAAGGACAACATCATAAGCAGCAGACATATTCTCCACAATTAATTCATTCTTATGAGATCTTTATGAAATCAATTACTGCTGTTTTCACTTCTATTGTAAAATTCTATTCACGTTTTTTTTTTCATTTGTAAAGTTTTTTTTATTTTCAAACGAATAATAAAGCTGACTCTTAAAAGTGTATGAAATATATCTTGTTATCTTTTGATTCCTTGGTGTTAAGCTTGCAAAAGTTTAGTACTTCTATATCAGTATTTTCCCAAAGGTTTACTTCCATAAAAGTGTTTTCCAACCTTTTATAGATGGTGATACACTGACTCTTAAAAGTGTATGAAATATATCTTGTTATCTTTTGATGTATTGGTGTTAAGCTTGCAAAGGTTTATTACTTCTATATCAGTATTTTCCCAAAGGTTTACTTCCATAAAAGTGTTTTCCAACCTTTTATAGAGGGTGATACACTGTTGTTTCACTAGAAAATAAGTCAACGTACTTTAACTATATCTTTAAAAAAACATCATCATCATCATCCTCTTTTAATGTTTACTTTTTCATGCTTGCACAGGTGAGGTGGAAATTGTTAAGGCAAATTTTCCATGGCCAGATACCTTTTCTGTTATCAAACCTCACCTGTTTCCAAGCAAGGTAATATTTCCCCCCATAGTCCTCATAAAGTATTGAAAATGAATGACACTGCTTGTATGACAGTGACAATCATTTACAACTATGACATGATGTCAAGACTAGGAGACACAACCATATTCACACGTGGCTGTGTGGTAAGTAGCTTGCTTACAAACTACATGGCTCTGGGTTCAGTCCCACTGCGTGGCATCTTGGGCAAGTGTCTTCTGCTATAGCCCTGGGCTGACCAATGCCTTGTGAGTGGATTTGGTAGACGGAAACTGAAGGAAGCCTGTCGTATATATGTATATATATATATATATATATGTGTGTGTGTGTGTGTTTGTCCCCCTAGCATTGCTTGACAACCGATGCTGGTGTGTTTACGTCCCCATCACTTTGCGGTTTGGCAAAAGAGACCGATAGAATAAGTACTGGGCTTACAAAGAATAAGTCCCAGGGTCGATTTGCTCGACTAAAGGCAGTGCTCCAGCATGGCCACAGTCAAATGACTGAAACAAGTAAAAGAGTATATATATGTATACACATACATACACATATTAATGTTTGTCTTTATCTGATTGGTTACTCTATATTTTTGTAGAGTACAAACTAATGGTTCTTATACAAGAATGTTGTTAATAGTGACTTAGAAGTTTTCGCCCAGCTAAGATGACTTAGCTGGCCCAAACTTCGAAGTCACTGTCAACAACATTCTTGTTTAAGAAATATATATCATCATCAACATCATCATTGTTTAATGTCCATTTTCCATGCATGCATGGGTCAGACGGTTCATAGGAGCTGGCCAGGTAGAAAACATTTAAGGTGGTGAGCAGGCAGAAACGTTAGCACACCAGGTGAAATGCTTAGCAGTATTTTGTCTGCCGCTACGTTCTGAGTTCAAATTTCGCCAAGGTCGACTTTGCCTCTCATCCTTTTGGGGACGATTAAATAAGTACCAGTTACGCATTGGGGTCGATATAATCGACTTAATCCGTTTGTCTATCTTTGTTTGTCCTCTTTGTGTTTAGCCCTTTGTGGGTAGTAAAGAAATAGGTATTTCATCTCCCGCTATGTTCTGAGTTCAAATTCCACCGAGGTCGACTTTGCCTTTCATCCTTTTGGGGTCGATAAATTATCAGTTATGCACTGGGGTTGATGTAATCGACTTAATCCCTTTGTCTGTCCTTGTTTATCCTCTCTGTGTTTAGCCCCTTGTGGGTAGTAAAGAAATAGGTACTTTGTCTGTCTTTACATTCCAAGTTCAAATTCTGCTGAGGTCGACTTTGCCTTTCATCCTTTCAGGGTCGATAAATTAAGTACCAGTTGTGTTCTGGGGTGAATCTAATTAACTGCCCCTCCTCACCCCGATATTATAAAAAAAATGAAGGCGGCAAGCTGGCAAAACCATTAGCACATCAAGAAAAATGCTTATTGATATTTTGTGTGTTGACATTCTGAGTTCAAATTCTGCTGAGGTCAACTTTGCCTTCATCCTTTCGGGGTCGATAAATTAAGTACCAGTTATGCACTGGGGTTGATATAATCGACTTAATCCCTTTGTCTGTCCTTGTTTGTCCCCTTGTGGGCCATAAAGAAATAAGAAAACACCCTAGGCTGCTGTGTCCATTTTGGCAGGGTCTTTGCGGCTGGATGCCCTTCCTAACATCAACCACTCTGCAGGGTGGATTCAGTACATTTTACATGGCACTAGCACAGGCAAGGTTAGATTTGGCATGATTTTTACAACTGGATGCCCTTCCAAATGCTAACCACTTTACAGTGTGGATTGGATAATTTTTATGTGGTACTCACTCTGGCAGGGTCACCAAGTAACTTGCAAGACAAGGGATTTTGAGAGGGGCAGGGGCATTTCAGGTGGGGGACTTGCGTCAGAGGATGGGAGGTTTGAGGTATCTAAGACAAGGCATAAATAGTGGTCATTACGTATTTCCTACAACTGTTACAAGTAGTCATTATAGGTGTGTTATTAATTGGCTTATTCAATTGATCCATTGATTGGTTGTAAAAAGGACAATGACTCAGAGAATCAATGCTACCCTAATCTAAATCATTGTGTTCTGGTGAGAACCAAGCAGAACAATGAGAAATGAACAATAGAGATATGTGAAAGGGGAACAAAGAGGTAATAAGTATAAGGTGGGTGGAAGAGAGATAAAGAGAAAAGGGGAAGAGAGGGGATAAACTGGAAAAGAAGAACCAAAGAGAAGATAAGGGGGGAAAAAAGGGAGAAGGAAAAGAAGTGATAAATTGGAAAAGAAGACAAAGCAGAGGATGGTAGAATGAAAACTGGAAGGGGTAAGCAATGCCCTGAAATCAAGTAGGGAACTAATAAAAATTATAAGTGGTCTTATTGTGTGTTTAACTGGGTCACCTATTTCTTTATTGCTCATAAGGGGCTAAACATAGAGGGGACAAACAAGGACAGACAAAGGGGTTAAGTCGATTACATTGACCCCCCAGACACAACAGAATCAACTTAAATGTTGTTGTTCATTTGGGGTGGGGGGGCATCTCTGAATACTTCGTCTCAGTGATTTAGTCGTAGACACAGTATGTCTAAACACAAATAGATAGATAAATAAAATAAATGTGGCTGTGTGGTAAGTAGCTTGCTAACCAACCACATGGTTCTGGGTTCAGTCCCACTGCCTGGCATCTTGGGCAAGTGTCTTCTGCTACAGCCTCGGGCCGACCAAAGCCTTGTGAGTGGATTTGGTAGACGGAAATTGAAGGAAGCCTGTCGTATATATGTATATATATATGTGTGTGTATGTGTTTGTCCCTCTAGCATTGCTTGACAACCGATGCTGGTGTGTTTACGTCGCCGTTACTTAACGGTTCGGCAAAATACACCGATAGAATAAGTACTAGGCTTACAAAAGAATAAGTCCCGGGGGTCGATTTGCTCGACTACAGGCGGGCTCCAGCATGGCCGCAGTCAAATGACTGAAACAAGTAAAAGAGTAAATAGTAGAGGAGGATCACGGTTGGAACGCATTTGATGTCGTGTCTGGTCAGGCCAGCGTTACAAGGGGAGATCAACAACAATTTATTTGGGGAAACAACAATTTTGAACGAAGTGCTGTCAGTTACTTCCCCCTTTCTGGTGGAGCTCTCCGTAATCTTTGCTAAACCTCGCCAGACACGTGGGTCAGCTTCTGGCATCGAAAATGCAGCGAGACAGAAAGGTATTTTTTTGCGTTGTTTGTTGTTATTTAGGATTCAGGGAGGCTTAAATCTAATACATTTAAATGTTTATGTTAGTATAAATATTAAAAAAAATATCTGTCTCTATATGTATCTATAAAATATGCGCGTGTATGTATATATATGTATGTATTGGTAAATCACATCCTATTAACATCGCGTAATCGTTTAAAATGTTTTTTTTCTTTTCATTAAGATTCCGATTATTTCGAAATTTAATGTTAATATATATATATATATATAGTCGTAAATAGTCGATCCTACAACGACTTGCGCGTATGTAAATGTAAACATCGGGGAGTAACATTATTCAAAACTTTCTTCGCCTTCAGAAACGAATATGCCGCATGTGCGATACAAACATGTACAAACATGCGCGATAAATTAAGTACCAGTTACACACTAGGGTCGATGTAATCGACTTAATCCGTTTGTCCCCTCTGTGTTTAGCTCCTTGTGGGTAGTAAAGAAATATATAGTAGAAAACACTTGACCAAGGTGCCATGCAGTGGGACTGAACCTGGAACCATGTGGTTGACAAAACAAGCTTCTTACCACACAGCCATGCCTGCACCTCTTGTATGTTTGTTGATATTTATATAAATGGTCGGAAATAGTGAGATCCAGGATCACGAAAACTGGGTCAGGGAAACGGTTGACTCGTGTTCTTTTGTCCAAAAGAGAAGAAATATGGTAAACTGGACTGGGACTCTGCAAACTGGGGATGATTTGGACCAAATGATTTTAGAACTAAATTAGAATTCGTGGTGAGGTGGAATTAATTGTGTTTATGGGGAGGAAAAAATATTGAAAAACAGAGTGACAAAGAAATGCAGAAGGTATCAGGTGGTTGTGGGATGTGCTAAAGACAACAGCTAAATTGTCCTTAAATCACACAATTTTTTTTTTTTCAAAATTGTAAGAATGTAGATCACAAATTTGCAAATATTGTCCAAAAGTTCCAGAAATTAAAAAATAGTTATGAGGGATTATTAGGGGTGCTTAAACTAGAATTCTGCCCTTGCTAGATGTGGAGAGGCCCTGGAGGAAATGAGGACTGTAAGTAACATCAAAAAGTGACGCGAAATACCAAAACGGAAACCAAGTGTTATTTTTTACTTGTTTCAATCATTGGACTGTGGCCATGCTGGGGCACCACCTTGAAACAGATTGACCCCAGTACTTAAATCTTCGTTTAAAGTCTGATACTTACTCTATCAGTCTCTTTTGCCAAACTGCTAAGTGGCAGGGATGTAAAGAAGTGCATCCAACTGTAGAAACCAAGTCAGAACAGACTGGAGCTTGGTACAGCTCTCCGACTTACCAGACCCAGTCAAACCACCTAACCCATGCCAGTATGGAAAATGGACACTAAATGATGATGATGGTGATCTTATATATCATCATCATCATCCAGTGTTTTAAATCTGGATTTTGTCCCTGTTAACGAGGGTGGCCAGATCTACCTCAATTCCATAATAACCGAGGTAGGCAGGTGCAGCCCACCCCAACCTTTGGGCTGGCTGGTGCCCATTCTCCTTTGCTATTATGAGGTTTTTTTGGAGCTGGATTTCCTATGAGGAGCATGCCCTTGCTTACCCCCAACCTTAGTTTCTGGACATGAGTGGTCCCAAGACCAAGGCCTCTACCACGATTTTTAAGAAATGTGGTGGAAAATATATATATATTTATTAATATTTAGCAGAAGTAACAGTGACTCAAGGTTCGAGAGTTTTGTGCGTTGGCACTCATCAAACGCATGGAACTCAGACTTTGAGTCACTCTCTTACTTTTGCTAAATATTAATAAAAATATACTTTTACTCATATTTTGAGTTCTATTTTTCATGTTTGCATCTATCAATACACCTGTGTTTATGTGTGTGTGTATATATATATATATATAAACGATAAACGTCGCCCTTTTCAAACCTAACCAGGCTCATGGGCCCGGTTTCCCAGTTTCTGTGGCGTGTGTGTTCCTCCAGCTGGATGGGATGTCGGTCCATCGCAGCGTTACTCAAGAAACAGGAAGAGAGAGTGACAGAAAGTTGTGGTGAAAGAGTACAACAGGGGTCACCACCCCCTGCCGGAGCCTCGTGGTGTTTTTAGGTGTTTTCGCTCAATAAACATTCACAATATCCAGTCTGGGAATCGAAACCGCGATCCTCTGACTGCGAGTCCACTGCCCTAACCACTGGGCCATTGCGCCTCCATATATATATATATATATATATCATCATCATCATCATCATCGTTTAGCGTCCGCTTTCCATGCTGGCATGGGTTGGACGGTGCAACTGGGATCTGGAAAGCCAGAAGGCTGCACCAGGCCCAGTCTGATCTGGCAATGTTTCTACTGCTAGATGCCCTTCCTAACGCCAACCACTCCATGAGTGTAGCGGGTGCTTTTTACATGCCACCGGCACAGAAGCTTGGGCATGTGTCTTCTATTATAGCCTCGGGTCGACCAAAGCCCTGTGAGTGGATTTGGTCAACGGAAACTGAAAGAAGCCCGTCGTATATATGTTTGTGCCCCCAACATCGCTTAGTGGTTCGGCAAAAGAGACTGATAGAATAAGTACTAGAGTTAGAAAGAATAAGTCCTGGGCACAAGCGAGGCGAGGCTGGCTATATATATGAGTCCAACCCATGCTAGCATGGAAAACGGACGCTAAACGATGATGATGATAAGTTTTAATAATTAAACAGGCACAACAGTGGAATGAACAGAAAATTCGTACATAAGACATGGACATGCTCTTGCCATGTCAGTTATCGTCCAGAAAATCCTTACAATTTCATTCTTTTAACGATAATTTTGCCCAGTTTTGGTGGTGTTGACGGCAAAAAGCTGCTGGGAATAGTGAGCAAATGTTGAGGGCAGTAATGAAAACAAGCACAATATAGCTGCTGGTGGGTGTAAATATAAATGTATGTATATGTGTTGTGCGTGTGTGCGTGGTTTTATACTCTTTCTCTTACTCTTTTACTTGTTTCAGTCATTTGACTGTGGCCATGCTGGAGCACCCCCTCTGCTCGAGCAAATCGACCCCAGGACTTATTCTTTCTAACCCTAGTACTTATTCTATCAGTCTCTTTTGCCGAACCACTAAGCGATGTTGGGGGGGACAAACATATATACATGTATACGACGGGCTTCTTTCAGTTTCCGTCGACCAAATCCACTCACAAGGCTTTGGTCGACCCGAGGCTATAGTAGAAGACACGTGCCCAAGGTGCCACGCAGTGGGGACTGAACCCGGAACCGTGAGGTTCGTAAGCAAGCTACTTACCACACAGCCACTCCTGCGCCAATGTAATGCAAGATTTTAATATTAGGTTGTCCCAAAAGTTCGTAAACACTTGCGGAAATTGAATTTTTACTCGCCAAGTACTAACAAAAACAACAAAAATTATTCCTCAAAATAAAGACCATTATTTTCCAAGACTTTCTACGAACTTTTGGGACAACCTTATAGTTGCTTTTTGTAATGCAAGATTTTAAAAGTTGCCTTTTTATCTGTTTTCAGTATGAAAAGGGTGAAGCCACCCAGTTCATTACGAGAAGGAAAGCAATTCAGAGACTGCAACTTTCTCTGCCAGACTTCAGGTCAGTCCTTTCTTTCTTTCTTTCTTTCTTTCCTTGTTGATCCGATGTGAAAAGTTGGAGATTAGATTAGTGGCAAGTGCGATGTGTACGGCAGGCCTGGCCATGCGATAAGCAGACCAGCATCGGTTGTCAAGCGATGTTGGGGGGGGGGGCAAATACAAACACACAAACATATACATGCCCACACACACACACACACACACACATATACATATATATACGACGGGCTTCTTTCAGTTTCCGTCTACCAAATCCACTCACAAGGCTATAGTAGAAGACACTTGCCCAAGGTGTCACGCAGTGGGACTGAACCCAAAACCATGTGGTTGATAAGCAAGCTACTTACCACACAGCCACTCCTGCGCCTATATACAAAGTAAGATAGGGGTTATGGGTGTAACCCACTATGGGATATCAATTATCCAATATACTGTTGGTAAAGTACCCAGATTCTTAATACACAAATGTTTTTAATTGCATTGTAATTAATTAATTTATTTTATTAAACGGGTGAAGGTAAATAAATATTTTTACCGTAAATTTATAAAACAAATAAGAAAATGGAGAAACAAATTTAGTTTGTTCATCAACTTTCGGATATTAGAATTTTGGATTATTTATGATATATATGAACAATATTGAGGTTCTCATTTTGTTGAATGAATAAATAATCCGAGGTATACTTGCCATCTCAATATGGCTAACCACTAAGGGTGGGTGTTACTGTAGCTTGTAGCCCCAGGAGATCATCGTCTCCAGCTAGCTTTAGGCACACTTTCTGTGCTCTTATGGTATTTGCAAAGGGAGGTCATCCTTCCCTCGTCAACCTAAGTGATACGCACGGACTGTAGTTTCTAGGTATTGACCTGTCATCAGCGTATGACAATCACCGGTTTTCGATGAAAGGGGTCCCAATGGAATAAATAATCCAAAATTCTAATATCCGAAAGTTGATGAACAAACTAAACTCGTTTCTCCATTTTCTTATTTGTATTATATATATCATCAACTGGGGTCTGGGGAGCCAGTAGGCTGTGCCAGGCCCAGTCTGATCTGGTAGTGTTTCTGCGGCTGGATGCCCTTCCTAACTCCAACCACTCCGTGAGTGTAGTGGGTGCTTTTTACGTGCCACCGGCACGAGGCCAGTCGGGGCGGCGCTGGCAAAATATATATATATATATCGTGTTGCATATTTGCTATTTGAATATGGCTAACCCGTAAGGGTGGATGCTACTGTAGTTTGTAGCCCCAGGAAGATACCTCCTCCAGCTGGCTATAGACACACTTTCTGTATCCTGTCAGTATTTGTGAAGGGAGTCATCCTCCCCGTCTTCAACACATGATACACACGTACCCGAGTTTACCTTTCATCAGCGTGTGACAATCATGGTTGTCGACGAGAATTCAGATCCCTTCACAAATACATATACTTTTTCCAGTGTCGATTGACACTGATATTGAAAAAGTGGAATCAAACAATGATAAATCTCAGAGCGAGTTATAAACAGTAGCGGTAACACATCGTGATGCATATTTGCCATTTGAATATGGCTAACCCATAAGGTTATCTGACAGGACACAGATAGTGTGTCTATAGCCAGATGAAGGAGGTATCTTCCTGGGGCTACAAACTACAGTAGCATCCACCCTTATGGGTTAGCCATATTCAAATGGCAAATATGCAACACAATGTGTTACCGCTACTGTTTATAACTCGCTCTGAGATTTATCATTATATATATATATATATCTATATATACACGCACAGACACACATTTGAATTCTTGTTTGTTGTGACTGTCTCCTCAGTTGTCTGTGTTTCAGCTTTCTTTTGTCTCTCTCTTTGACAGGCGTCTATGCATCCTGAAAGGTGTGTATCCACAAGAACCAAAGAAGAAGAAGGCTGTGGGACATGGCAGCAGAGCCATCCACACTTACTACCATGTCAAAGACATTGCATTCCTCTCACACGAACCCATCATCAAAAAGTTCAGGGAATTCAAGGTAGGTGTCAGTGTGCAGAAGAGAGAGCAAGGGAGTGTGTGTGTGTGTGTGTGTGAGAGAGATAGAGTATGTGAATGCATATGAGCAGTTGTAAGCGTGTGTGTGTGTGTATATATGGCTGTACAGTAAGAAGTTTGCTTCCCTGCTAAATGGTTCTGGGTTCAGTCCCACTGAATGGCACCTTCAGCTAGTGTTCTGTACTATATCCCGGGACCAACCAAAGCCCTGTGCATGGACTTAGTAGGCTTCTTTTACATGTTTCAGTCATTAGATTGCAGCCTTGCTGGAGTGCTGCCTTAAAGGATTTTAGTCAAAGAAATCGACCCCAGGACTTATTCTTTGTAAACTTGGTACTTATTCTATCCCTCTCTTTTTTAAACCGCTAAGTTACAGGGACATAAACAAAACAACATTGGTTGTGAAATGATGGTGGGGGGACAGACAGACAACAAAGACACACACATAAATATATATATATGACGGGTTTCTTTCAGTTTCTGTCTATTCACCTTACTGGCACCTGTGCTGGTGGCATGTGTAAAAAGATTCAAGCGAGGTCATTGCCAGTACCGCCTGACTGGCCCCCGTGCTGGTGGCATGTAAAAGCACCCACTACACTCTCGGAGTGGTTGGCGTTAGGAAGGGCATCCAGCTGTAGAAACTCTGCCAAATCAAGATTGGAACCTGTTGCAGCCATCTGGTTCGCCAGCCCTCACTCAAAATCGTCCAACCCATGCTAGCTTGGAAAGCGGACGTTAAACGATGATGATGATGAGATCCACTCACAAGGCTTTGGTCGGCCCAAGGCTATAGTCAAAAATCACTTGCCCAAGGTGCCAAGCAGAGGGACCGAACCCGGAACCATGTGGTTGGGAAGCAAGCTTCTTACTACACTGGCACGTTTGCGCCTGTATCTTTTATTTTTTAATTTTCTTGGTGAATATGCTCCGGAATAATCATTTAAAGATGTTTTTGTTGAATAAAATTTATTGAAATAAAAGCCGCAATAATTACACACCAACCTATAATATATATAATGTGCTTCAGATTAATCATTTATTGATCCACATTTTAAAAAATTAATCACGTGTCTTGTAGCTTCAAGATTTTGAAAATGTGATTGTTTATTCTTAAAATGGCATTATAGGTGTGAAGAACTGGATTACACACCAACCTATAATATATATAATGGGCTTCTTTCAGTTTCCATCTACTGAATCCACTATATATCAATAAGAGGCTATAGACTGAACTCTGAACTCAAGGCTATAGTGGGACTGAACTCTGAATCGTGCAGTTGGGAAGCCGACTTCTTACCATGCAAACAGTAAACACTACACTCACGTTGTGATTATTGTATATGAGAAATGACTGTGTTGTGGGGCTTAGTGGTTAGGGTAATGGGTTCACGATTGTTAGGTCGCGAGTTCAATCTCTGGCTGTGGGTTGCATCCTTGAGCAAGACACTTTATTTTACATTGCTCCAGACCACTGAGCTGGCAAAAATGAATTGTACCAGTAATTCTAATGGGTCCGGCCTCGTCACATTCTTTGTCATGCTGAATCTCTCAGAGATCTATGTCAAGAGTATGAGTGTCTGTGGATTACTCAGCCGCTTCATGTTAATTTCACGAGCAGGTGGTTCTGTTGATCAGGTCAACTGGAACCCTCATCATCATAAGCAGAGCGCCCGTTGTGTTGCAGTTTTATTTGTTAATCACTCGTTAAATGTCCTTGCTAATTTTCTCCTAATTCTTGTCTTGCACAGCATTATATGCGGCGGTTGAAGAGAGTCAAAGAAAAACGTGTGAAAGGCGCCGCCAAGAGGATGACGTACAGCAGACCAACTTACAAACTGGATCATGTAGTGAGAGAACGGTAAGGTCTTAGAAGCACTGTATTTAACCCTTTAGCATTCAGATTGATCATTTAAATGTAATGCTTATTGATCCACGTAACCAGTCCACTTATGCGTGCCTTTCCTTCAATGGACACTAAATTCTGCTTGCGAAGACTTGTCGAGGCAAGTGAAATCGAAATCGAAATCAAATTCGATGACTGGCATCTGTGCCAGTGGAGCGCTAAGAGTACCATACGAGTGAGATCGGGGCCAGAGCAATAAGCTGGCCTCCGAGCCGATGGCATGTTAAATACAGCATTCGAGCATGATCGTTACCTGCGTTGCTATACTAGCACTTGTGCTGGTGGCACGTGAAAAAACATTTGAGCGAGGTCATTGCCCGTGCCGCTGAACCGAGTGGCACGTAAAAAGCATCCACTACACTCTCGGAGTGGTTGGCATTTAGGAAGGGCATAGTAGAAGACACTTGCGCATGGTGCCATGCAATGGGACTGAACCTGGACCCATGTGGTTGGTAAGCAAGCTACTTACCACATAGCCACTCCTGCGCCTGTTGGCGAGCTTACCAAGATAATGACGATGTTTGAATGTTTACACTATATATTACATTGACTTGTATTTTGGAAAATACAGTGTGTTAGAGTTTGAGACAATGTGTGTGTGGAAGAATTTGTACCATATTTTCTGGCATACAAGTTGAATTTTTCGGACCAAAATTTACAGCCAAAGACAGATAAGTCAGCTTACACAAAAAGACAACTCTGGAGGACCAAGAATTCCATGTGAAAAACAGCAGGATTTGGAAAGATAATGATGATGTTTGAATGTGTACACTATATTCTCTTGTAGTTTGTACACCTGAGAATACACTACGTGTGTGTGTGATGACTAATCAGTGTGTTTCCTTTTTTCCCAGGTACCCGACATTTGCTGATGCCATTTGTGATTTGGACGACTGCCTGTCATTGTTGTTTCTCTTTGCAACGTTTCCAAAAATGCAGCGAGTCAAGATTCATCGCATCCGGCTCTGTCGCCGGCTTACAGGTAAGATTTTAAATTAATCATGTCTTTCCTTACAGGTAAGGAGAGACAAAAAGTGGATTTCGGTGGGGTGTGGATGGGGCTGTGGTTTTTGTTGTATCACAACATTGTACAAGTATTGTATAATTACAAATAATCCTTTCTACGATAGGCACAAGACCTGAAATTTGGGGGAGGGGTGGCTAGTTGATTACATTGACACCAGTACTCAACTGGTATTTATTTTATCGAACCCCCCAAAAGGATGAAAGGCAAAGATGAACCTAGCAGAATTTGAACGCAGAACGTATAGACAGACAAAATTCCTATTTCTTTACTACCCACAAGGGGCTAAACACAGAGAGGACAAACAAGGACAGATAAACGGATTAAGTCGACTACATCGACCCCAGTGCGTAACTGGTACTTAATTTATCGCCCCTGAAAGGATGAAAGGCAAAGTCGACCTCAGCGGAATTTGAACTCAGAACGTAACGACAGACGAAATACGGCTACGCATTTCGCCCGGCGTGCTAACGGTTCTGCCAGCTCCTCGCCATAATGAGATCGACCTTTTAGCATTTAGATTACCCTGTCAAATGCAGTGCTTATTTATTCATATTCATCATCATCATCATCGTTTAACGTCCGCTTTCCATGCTGGCATGGGTTGGATGATTTGATTGGGGACTGGCGAACCAGATGGCTGCGCCAGGCTCCAATCTGATCTGGCAGAGTTTCTACAGCTGGATGCCAACCACTCCAAGAGTGTAGTGGGTGCTTTTACGTGCCTCTGGTACAAGGGCCAGTCTGGCAGTACTGGCAACGGCCATGTTCGAAATGGTGTTTTTTACATGCCACCTGCACAGGTGTCAGTCCGGCGGCATTGGCAACGATCTCGCTTGAATGTTTTGTTCACGTGTCACTGGCACAAGTGCCAGTTTTGAATTAATCATGCATTGTCTTATAACTTTGAAATTTCAATGATGTGAATGTTTATTTTTAGAATGACATTGTAGGGTAGGTGTGGGAAGCTGGATCTGGCTGATACAAATATAAAACAGGTAGAATACTTGGGCTGGGTTCGGCTGGTTTAAATTCCAATAGTTTGACCCTTTCAATACCAATCCACCTGAGATCATCCCTGATTCTCTGATGCAAACTTTCTGTTTTTAAAAAGGGATCCAAATGAAAACCTTCCATCAATATTCCATGTTGGTATATGTTCCCAACACCAATCTAATAATAACAAATATGCTAAATTCTTCATTAATTACAAAATTAATTAGAACAAAGGCAGTGTGCTTGAACAGAAATATGGTAACAAAAGGATGATGGTAGTCTGTCTACTTCATGGTGTACGCAGTGGGAGTACTGTGAAATTGACTTGTGATTTATTGGCTTGGATCCAGTCTATACAATGGCAGAAGTTACCTGTATTGTGTATTTGTATGTATATATGTGTGTGTGTATGTTTGTCTATACATATGTATATATAAGTATATTTGTGTATGTATATACATGTCTGTGTGTGTGTGTATATATATATATATATATATATATAATATATATATATATACACACACACACATATATACATATATATGTTTCTCTCCTTGTTTTTTCTGTGTCCCTTTCTGTAGCAGAGCGTAGGCTCGAAATGTAAAAGACTTTTTCTATTCCTGAGCGTTATGCTAATACATCTGTTTGTTTGTGCACCACCTGTCTTCATCTTTTGTTTTTTTCATAAACACTCCCTATATATATATATATATATATATATATATATATATATGTATGTGTGTGTGTATATTTTATCTTATATTAAACTTTTAAGTGTTTTTACTCTTTATTTTATATTAAACTTTTAATACTTTTTGATAGTTATATAATTTAAAAAAATAAAACGATAAAATAAAATAATAATAATAAATATATATATATATTTAAAATTTATAAGTTTAAATTATTTAAATAATTTTTAAAATTTTAACTTTAATTTAAATATTTTAATTTGGAATTTTATATTTTATATTTTTTTAATTAATTTTATTTCTATGTATTGGCTTATGTTTTTCACTGTTTGATTTGCATAATAGTGGTTTTATCTCTAATTTAATATAATATATATCATCATCATCATCATCATCGTTTAGCGTCCGTTTTCCATGCTAGCATGGGTTGGACGGGTCAACTGGGGTCTGTGAAGCTGGAAGGCTTCGTCAGGCCCAGTCAGATCTGGCAGTGTTTCTACGGCTGGATGCCCTTCCTAACGCCAACCACTCTGCGAGTGTAGTGGGTGTTTTTTACGTGCCACCTGCACAGGTGCCAGACAGTGCTGGCGAACGGCCACGAACGGATGGTGCTTTTACGTGTCACCGGCACGGGGCCAGGCGATGCTGGCAACGGACACGAACGGATGGTGCTTTTACGTGCCACCGACACGGGGCCAGACATATATATATATATATACACACACACACACACACATGTTTCAGGGATATGCGAGAATTAAAAAAAAGATTTCCTTCTGGTGAATCATGATTCTGTCCCACAACTCTTGAAGAATTCATTAAATATTCTACCTCAACAGGTTCAATATTAAAACTATAAATTTTTTTTTTCTTTCTTCCTTAATTCTTTTTTTTTTTTTTTCCATTGCAGTGGAGTTTATGCATTACATAATAGCTTCGAAATCTTTGAGAAAGGTCAGTACGAAGTTAATTTCATTATAATTATTTGGTTTGGTAACCATCCCTCTTGCTCTCTATTTCTGACACCTTTGGCAATCCCCAGCCTTGCATCAACCCTTCAGCCCTACACAATCCTTTGAGTGTTGCCTGCTTTCCCCTCACATTTCCCCTATCTCTTACCGTCTTCACACTCTTGCAAACCCTAGTTTCTCCGCCCCCATTAAGCCATACACCTTCACGTGTTAACAATTTTGTTGGTAATTTGTGTTTAATGTTTTATTTTTCAGGTGTTTATCTCCATCAAAGGTATTTACTTCCAGGCTGACATTCAAGGAACTAAAGTCAACTGGGTGATCCCTCATGCCGTTGCTCACAATGTAAGTATTTCTCTCTGTTTTAACAAGAACCCACACAAGGGTCACATTACAGGATTATCCCTAATCTCATATTACAATCTCTGTGACACAGCCCTTGGTCTCATGTTAAAACCCCACTCGAACCTGCTCCTATTAAAATGGTCATATTTAACCACTTCAGTATCACCTTTCATGGTTTCTACAGCTGGATTCCCTTCCTAATGCCAACCTCTTCACAGAGTGTACTGGGTGCTTTTTTTGTGGTGCTGGCACTGGTGAAATCACCAAATATGCACCTGGCAAGATTCCCTCAACTGGCTGGGATAAGGAAGGAATTACAACCGTGTTTCGTGGTCTGCTACCACAACAGCTCCTTTATAGGATCCAGTTAGCGCAAGACATCGTCAGGAGGAACCACGTCCGGTTTCGGCCCCTACTCCTCTACCGTTTTGACGTGGCGGGGCCCCCCCTTTCGGAGGTGTCTTCAGCTCTGGTGTTGGGTGCATATCTTCTTTCTTCTCTTCCCTGGCCTCTTCGATGTATCGTCAGCGAGTGTCAGCCGGTGACTGACTGTTTTGTCAAATTTTTCCCTTTAAATACCTGCCGCATAGGCTCCAGCAGGCAGCCCCAGCAAGTTGTCACGTGACACTGTCTCACCTTATCTGTGGGGTTTGAAGGTATGGTGTCTTGCTGAAGCGGTGAATACGTGACCTGCCCATCTGGAAAGAGAGAGAGAAGTGAGGTGGGGTGAGGTCAAGGTACAAAATGAAAATGAGAGAGAGAGAGAGGACAGAAGAACAGATGTGCAGGGTGGATAAGTAAGTGTGATGGATGATTAGAGATGGGGATTGAATTGGATGAAGTGAACAGAAGGAAATAGGGGTGGATCAGGAAGGATGAAGTGATAAGGGACAGTAGTAGGGATACGCATACACACGCCTTCTGTAAATGAGGGATCTTCACTGGCAAGAGCATTTTCAATTGGTTATCAATTTGGCTTTTTCAAATCATCTTGAGCTAATGCAAAAAAAAAAATAAATAAAGGCACAGGTATGGCTGTGTGATAAGAAGCTTGCTTCCCAACCATATGGTTCTGGGTTCAGTTCCACTGTGTGGCATGCTGGGCAAGTGTGTTCTGTTATAACCTTGGACCAATGAAAACCTCATGAATAGTTTCAGTAGATGGAAACTGAAAGAAGCCCATAATATATATATATATGTGTGCGTGTGTGTGTATGTATGTATATCTCCATGTGTGTGCCTTTCTGTGTGTACTCCTCCACCACCACCACCACTTGGCAACCAGTGTTGGTTTGTTTACATCCCCATAACTTAGTGGTTCTGCAAAAAGAGACCAATAAAATAAGTACCAGGCTTTAAAAAGCAAGACCTACTGGAGTTGATTTGTCTGACTAAAACCCTTCAGAGAAGTGCCCCAGCATGGCCGCAGTCTAATGACTGAAACAAGTAGAACATAAACGATACTGCTTTATAGACTTATTCTATTATAACCACCAAATTTTTGGTAATTACCGTCTTATGTTAATTAGTGTTGTTAATTAGTGTTGTTTTTTCCTTCATTGCACAGTATGCGACAGATGTTGATTATAAAATCATGGAAACATTCGTTGAGTTTTACACAACCCTGATGGGATTCACAAATTATCGTCTCTACAATTCTGTCAACTTGTATTATCCTCCACAGGTAAGGCCAGAATATTTGATTTAACACCCTGGTTTGGTTCTCAACCTTTTTTTTTTTTTTTTTTTTTTTTCCATCTATCGACCCTTCTGATTCCTATTTAATTCTGGTGGACCCCCATAGCCGTTCGATGTTTGGAAACTAGTTTTATAGACAGACCCTTTCAAAATTCCTATTTTATTTGTCGCATTAGGCTTACAAAGAATAAGTCCTGGGGTCGATTTGCTCAACTAAAGGCGGTGCTCCAGCTTGGCCACAGCCACATGACTGAAACAAGTAAAAGAGGGTTAGTGTTGGGGAGAACATTCACTCGTGTAGGATGAACTTTGTAAAACAGAGAAATTAATTTTGCTCTTTCTTGCAATAAATGCACGTAAGGCAGAATTTTCCATGGACCCTTAACCCTTTGATGTCGGTATTACCAGAAGCATGCGAGACACTGCTCCGGTTTTTTTTATCTAATGAGGCCACACAAATACACAAGTGCCAATGAGCTTGCGTCTATTTACGTTCACCGTTACAGTAATGTTCTGAGACCCCCTTCGGTCACGACGCTGACCATGGGATTGCACCTAGAAAGTTACCCTCCCAGGCACAAGTCTGGGTAAGGTTGTTTATGGAAGACCAGCAGCCGCCCATTCATATTGACCTCTCCTCTCCATGCCACCAATGTTATCCAAAGGAAAGGCAAAGGGGTCAATACAGCTTGGCACCTGTGACATTGCAACCCATTTCTACAGCTGAGTGAACTGGAGCAATGTGAAATAAAGTGTCTTGCTCAAGAACACAACACGCAGTCCGGTACGAGATTCGAGCTCACAACCTCACAATCGTAAGCTCGACGCTCTAACCACTGAGCCATGCACCTTCAGTACAATAACATAGCATCGTACATTTATGTCTACCGGTTTATGAAAACGAACTATGTCAAGCTGTTTATCATAATATATGCACGAGTTATTCTGCTCAAGTTCAGAAAATAGCTTGCATGTGGTACAACTCAAAACACGGTATTATGCATGTAAAGTATCCGCATACCATTGGTCTACTACTAGTCTCATGACTTCAATGTAACCTAACATGGCTAAGATAATGCATGGGACGGTGAGTGTGCGCACCTAAAGAGATAAAGTACACGAAACCAAACGTAAACATACGTCAGCCTTTCGTTACCAACCTGGCTGAAACTGCCTCTGGCTCTGTAGTACAAATGCTTTGTTTTCAAAAGTTCTGTATTAAAATCTCCAAACAAACCTTAGTCACAATTTATGTTCCTAACACTAGCTTAATGATAACTAAGTTATTTTACTAAATTCTTTGTTTTATTTAAAAGTAATTGAAAGAAACACAGAGCATCTCAAAAGAAATATGGTAACAAAAGGGTTAACAAATGATTAATTTAACCCTTTTGTTACCAACCCAGCTGAAACTGGCTCTGGCTCAGTACAAATGTCTTGTTTTCATAAGTTTTGAATTAAAATCTTCCACCAAACCTTAGTCACAATTTATGTTCCTAACATTAGCTTAATGATAACTAAGTTATTTTACTAAATTCTTTGTTTTATTTAAAAGTAATTGAAAGAAACACAGAGCATCTCAAAAGAAATATGGTAACAAAAGGGTTAACAAATGATTAATTTAACCCTTTTGTTACCAACCCAGCTGAAACTGGCTCTGGCTCTGAGTACAAATGTCTTGTTTTCATAAGTTTTGAATTAAAATCTTCCACCAAACATTAGTCACAATTTATGTTCCTAACACTAGCTGAATGATAACTAAGTTATTTTACTAAATTCTTTGTTTTATTTAAAAGTAATTGAATGAAACACAGAGCATCTCAACATAAATATGGTAACGAAAGGGTTAAAATATATAATAGAGAAACAATTCTTCACCCTTTCATTATCAACCCAGCTGAAACTGGCTCTGTAGTACAAATGTCTGGTTTTCATAAGTTTTAAATTAAAATCTTCCACCAAACATTAGTCACAATTTATGTTCCTAACACTAGCTGAATGATAACTAAGTTATTTTACTAAATTCTTTGTTTTATTTAAAAGTAATTGAAAGAAACACAGAGCATCTCAACATAAATATGGTAACAAAAGGGTTAAAATATATAATAGAGAAACAATTCTTCACCCTTTCATTATCAACCCAGCTGAAACTGGCTCTGTAGTACAAATGTCTTGTTTTCATAAGTTTTAAATTAAAATCTTCCACCAAACCTTAGTCACAATTTATGTTCCTAATACTAGCTGAATGATAACTAAGTTATTTTACTAAATTCTTTGTTTTATTTAAAAGTAATTGAATGAAACAGAGAGCATCTCAACATAAATATGGTAACAAAAGGGTTAAAATATATAATAGAGAAACAATTCTTCACCCTTTCATTATCAACCCAGCTGAAACTGGCTCTGTAGTACAAATGTCTTGTTTTCATAAGTTTTAAATTAAAATCTTCCACCAAACCTTAGTCACAATTTATGTTCCTAACACTAGCTGAATGATAACTAAGTTATTTTACTAAATTCTTTGTTTTATTTAAAAGTAATTGAATGAAACACAGAGCATCTCAACATAAATATGGTAACAAAAGGGTTAAAATATATAATAGAGAAACAATTCTTCACCCTTTCATTATCAACCCAGCTGAAACTGGCTCTGTAGTACAAATGTCTTGTTTTCATAAGTTTTAAATTAAAATCTTCCACCAAACCTTAGTCACAATTTATGTTCCCAATACTAGCTGAATGATAACTAAGTTATTTTACTAAATTCTTTGTTATATTTAAAGTAATTAAAGGAAACAGAGAGCATCTCAACAGAAATACGGTAACGAAAGGGTTAATGGACACAAATGTATATACACACTCTCTCTCTTTCTTTATATTTGCAGTTTAACATTGGAAACACCAGCAAACAACCGGTCATTGATGACAGCGAAGAAAGTGACATTTATGAAGAAGTAAGTTACAATTACCTTCATTCACCACCTGCCTCCGCATTTTTTTTTAATCTGGTCTCAATGGACAACAACCATGGTAGAGTGCCACCGACAGCCAAGAGTTTATATTGATAATGCTGACCCTGCAGTTCCTGTTTTATTGGTTTCAGTTTGTGAAACTATTGTAAATCCTTGAGTATAATACGCAGGGGATTTTTAGGGAGCTGTACCTCTGAAAAACCTAAACCTTGTGTATAATACGCACCCCTTCTCTAACTTGAGTCGTGCGTAATTAAGCCAGCAGCACCTAGTCGAACAAAAACTTCCGTGCATGTATAATACAATAATGGTGATGTTCTTAACTGATATATGGGAATGTAAATATGTTTGCAAAATGTTTTTGTTACATGTTATTCTGTATTCTGAATACTTAATAAATGTTGCTTACTGCAAGTTATGGATGATTCTTTTATGACTTCATTGCTTTCAGGCTTAGCTTAAGGTATTTTCGCGCCTGACATCACAAAATGCATCTGAATAAACACTGCCGGACAGCAAATAGAGACTCGGACATTGCTTAGAAAATATTTTTCATTTTTAACCTCGTATTAACTAGGGATTTTGACCTTTAAATTTTGGGGGGGAAATGCGGATTATACTTGAGGATTTACGGTACTAAATAACAGGAAATAATTGAGCACAACAGTGATGGCTGTATTTCTTTAGCCCCCTATTATCATAAACACACACACTCACCCAAATACACTTCACTCTTTTGATACCAATCTGCCTGAACCTGTCCTTGGTTCTGTGATATAAACAAATAAAACTTCCTGGGTTACAGTGATCCAAATTAAGGACCTTCCTTCGAAATTTCGTGTTTATTTATGTACCAGACATCAGCTTAGTTCTTTTACTTGTTTCAGTCATTTGTCTGTGGCCATGCTGGAGCACCACCTTCAGTCGAACAGATTGACCCCAGGACTTATTCTTTGTAAGCCCAGTACATATTCTATCGGTCCCCTTTGCCGAACCGCTAAGTTACAGGGATGTAAACATACCAACATCAGTTGTCAAGCAATGGTAGGAGGACAAATACAGACCCAGAAACATATACATATACAAAAAGCCTGTCTATGTATGTGCATATATATATATATGTGTGTGTGTATATATTTCTTTAGTACTCACAAGGGGCTAAACACAGAGGGGACAAACAAGGACAGACAAATGGATTAAGTCGATTACATCAACCCCAGTGCGTAACTGGTACTTATTTAATCGACCTCGAAAGGATGAAAGGCAAAGTCGACCTCGGCGGAATTTGAACCCAGAACGTAATGACAGACAAAATACGGCTACGCATTTCGCCCGGCGTGCTAACGTTTCTGCCAGCTCACTGCCATATGTATGTGCATATATATACACACACATACATATATGACAGGCTTCTTTCAGTTTCCATCTACCAAATCCACTCGCAAGGCCATAGTAGAAGACACTTGCCCAAGGTGCCACACTGTGAGACTGAACCTGGAACCATGTAGTTGGGAAGCTGCTGCTTACCACAAAATTAATTGAAACAAAATCACCTTATTTCAACAGAAATATGGTAATGAAAGGGTTAAGCACAACACACACACACACACACACGCAGTGGGATTGAACTTGGGATAAGGTGGATTCCAAAATGAATTTCCTATCCACACATCTCTGCCTACCATAAGATTTTATTATTTTTTTATCTCTTTCTTTTGCCATTTCTTTCCAGCAACTGGCAGCTATGACTCAACAGCTGAAGAAACATGGTGACAATGTTGAAGAAGAAATTGACGAGTTTCCAGTTGTCAATGTAAGTGACTTTTAATTACTGTCCACCGTCATACCAGTGCCCTCTGACTGGCACCTGTGCCAGTGGTATGTAAAAAGCACCATCTGAACATGGTCGATTCCATTGCCCTCTGACCGGGCCCCCTGCCAGTGGTATGTAAAAAGCACCATCTGAACATGGTCGATTCCATTGCCCTCTGACCGGGCCCCCTGCCAGTGGTATGTAAAAAGCACCATCTGAACATGGTCGATTCCTGTGCCCTCTGACTGGGCCCCCTGCCAGTGGTATGTAAAAAGCACCATCTGAACATGGTCGATTCCTGTGCCCTCTGACTGGGCCCCCTGCCAGTGGTATGTAAAAAGCACCATCTGAACATGGTCGATTCCAGTGCCCCCTGAACCTGGGACTGAACCTGGAACCATGTAGTTGTGAAGCAAGCTTCTTACCACTCAGCCACGCCTGATGAATATGCATTTAATAAACTGTGTCTATTTAAGTTTGGAGTGCTTGTTTTAAACAGCAAATCCAAGACTGTGCCAACTCGGTCTATAAGTTACCATTCTTGAAGACCCATACATCCCATTTTGTCATTTTAATTTATTAATTTTATTTAACTTCAGCCTGAAAATCCAGACGAAGTAGAAATGGCCAAAATGGAATACAAGAATCTCCTTCGATTTCAAAATCTGTTTAAAGGACTCAAATTCTTTCTCAACCGGGAAGTTCCAAGAGAATATATGGTATTTATCATTCGGTAAGTTTTAAGTTTTGATCATTTTTTAAAATAAATAAGTTTAAAATGTTGTAAGCGCAGGAGTGGCTGTGTGGTAAGTAGCTTGCTAACCAACCACATGGTACCGGGTTCAGTCCCACTGCGTGGCATCTTGGGCGAGTGTTTTCTGCTATAGCCCCGGGCCGACCAAAGCCTTGTAAATGGATTTGTTAGACGGAAACTGAAAGAAGCCTGTCGTGTATATATATGCGTTTGTGTGTCTGTGTTTGTCCCTCTAGCATTGCTTGACAACCGATGCTGGTGTGTTTACGTCCCCGTCACTTAGCGGTTCAGCAAAAGAGGCCGATAAAGTACTGGGCTTACAAAGAATAAGTCCCGGGGTCGATTTGCTCGACTAAAGGCAGTGCTCCAGCATGGCCGCAGACAAATGACTGAAACAAGTAAAAGAGTATTCATATAAGTGTAAAAATCTAGTTAACCCATGTAAGTCAATCAGCATTGGTTTGGAAAATTACTATTTGTAAATCTCACAACGAGAGATATTCAGCATCAGTACTTTGGAGTAAAGATTGTTTGCCAACATAATATGGCAGTCCTGGTTTAGGACTAATGTTGCTGTAATTTAGTCCCAGGAGACATTGTCACTAGCTGGCTATACAACACGATCTGTATCCTTATATTTTCGAACAAGGGAATGTAGCACCCCAACTCAGCTTAAAACCCGGAAATCATGATACACAGATATTGTTTTGAGCTGAGTGGGGGTGCTAGATTCCCTTGTTCGAAAATATAAGGACACAGATTGTGTTGTATAGCCAGCTGGAGACAATATCTCCTGGGGCTAAATTACAGCAACATTAGTCCTAAACCAGGACTGCCATGTTATGTTGGCAAACAATCTTTACTCCAGTGTTGGTTTGTTTACATCCCCCATGACTTAGCAGTTAGAGCAGTGGTTCTCAACTGGGGTCCATTTAAGATTTCTCTGTTAAAATTTATGTACAATAAATTGGTTATACCTGTACGATACACCAAACATTTTAATGACATTTTAAAATGCAAATCACGGAGGCCAGAGTGGCCGAACTCCTTTTGAGTGTTGGGTCTCATGGAGGTAATGACATGCAGCTGTGAGGGGAAATCATCGAATCACCATCTGTGAGTTATCAAAAGATGTGCAGATTAGTTACGACTCAGTCTAGTCACTTGAACTGAAGATTTGGGTATCTGCCAAGTTTGTGCCCAAACTGCTTTCAGCTGACCGAAAAGACACCCGGGTTTCAGTTGCACAACATCTCCTTGATTGTGTCAAGAACGATGAAAACTTTATGTAGGCAAAATTTGATGCAGATTCTCTGCTCAGCTTACTCTGTCATGGTCAATATGATGATTACACACTACACACCTTCCTTCCAAGCATTGCTGTAAACAGCAGAGGTGAGCTAGAACGTTAAAACTTAATGCTCATACACAGCAGAGTTCAAGGTCAGCCTGTGCCAAGCGGCTTCATTCTGCCTGCTTTAGTTTCGTTACTTTGGCAACAGGTACTTATTGATCAGACCGTGCCTTGTTTGTGGATTTAGTAGATGGAAACTGAAAGAAGCCTGTCATATATGTATATATCTATATCTTTGTCTTCGTGTGTATTTGTCCTCCACCGCTGTTTGACAACCAGTGTTGGTATGTTTATGTTCCTGTAACTTAGCAGTCCAGCAAAAAAGACTGATAGAATAAGTACCAGGGTTGATTCATTCAGCTAAAAATTCTTCAAGGCAGTGCCCCAGCATGGCCACAGTCGAATGACTGAAACAAGTAAAAGAATAAAAGATAAAAATGTTAACCCTTTTCCTACTGTATTTATTTTGAGATGCTCTGTTTTTCTCTCAATTATTTTAAATATAACAAAGAATTTAGTAAAATGACTTAGTTATCATTCAGCTAGTGTTAGGAACATAAATTGTGACTAAGGTTTGGTGGAAGATTTTAATTCAAAACTTATGGAATCAAGACATTTGTACTGCAGAGCCAGAGCCGGTTTCAGCCGGATTAGTAATGAAAGGGTTAATCAATTAAAATACGTTTTGTTTTTTGTTCCTGCAGTTCTTTTGGTGGTGAAGTGTCTTGGTCAAACACAGGAAGTCTTGGACACACGTACCAGGAAGACGATGAAACCATTAGTCATCAGATTGTCGATCGACCAAATCAAGACAAGAAATATTTATCACGGTACGTTTATTAACATTAACCCTTTGGCATTGAAACTGGCCAGATTCAGCCTCTCACACCTATCCTACTATGTCGTTTTAAAAATATTGCTTGTATGGTGGCTAATGCTCATTTACAATCATCTTGCGATGACTTGGTAACGGTACCCACAAACACATACATGCATGTCCATACATTATTGTTGTCATCATCATCATCATCCTTCAACATCGATTTTCTGTGCTGGCCTGGGTTGGATGGTCGGGGTTGGACTGGAGCTGGCAAGCCAGAGAGCTGCACTGGGTTCCAGTTTGATGTGGCCTGGTTTCAACAGCTGGATGTTCTTCCTAACGTCAACCACTTTTCTGAGTGTGCTTCTAACGTGGCACTACATGGCCACCGTCACGTGACACCAGCACAATCATCATCATCATCATCATCATCATTGTTTAATGTCCGCTTTCTGTGCTAGCATGGGTTGGACAATTTGTCTGAGGTCTGGCGAACCAGATGGCTGCACCAGGCTCCAATCTTGATCTGGCAGAGTTTCTACAGCTGGATGCCCTTCCTAATGCCAACCACTCCGAGAGCGTAGTGGGTGCCTTGGAAAAAATCGTGTTTTTTTACGTGTCACCTGCACACCAGTACAAGTGCCAGTAAGGCGACGCTGTCATTATACACACACACACACACACGAGATAGGGGTTATGAGTGTAACCCACTATAGGATATCATTTATCTAATATACTGCCAGTAAAGTACCCAGAAAGGCTAATACATAAACGGTATTATTTTACTTATTCATGTATATTGTTTTATTCTGTATTATTCTGTTGGATTTGGATGTTCCTATTTAATCTAAATAATTAGTTAATAAATTATATGAATTGGTATTATCTGATAGTTGATGATTCAAAGAAATCTATTCCTCCATTTTCTTATTTTGTTTTATATATATAATAAATAATTAGGAAAAGTAAGTATAATTCAATTAGTGTGTTTAAATGTTGATTAGGGCACCAGCAGAGTTTAGGCTACCTGTTGTCATCTGCAGTTGTGGTACACTTCCATTGGACCTACTTCAGGAAGTCCGCAGTGGCAGTTAGGGTGATAGTATTAATTAATAGGAGATGGTACAGTTCTATATTTAAGAGATGAGGAATTATTTACCTTTGACGAATATTTGTCCTCATCTTGTTTGTTGCTAACACAACATTTCAGCTGATATACCCTTCAACCTTCACCAGATGTCTTGGGGAAATTTTGAACCTGGGTTCTCATTCCTAAGGTATTCTTCGATATTATTATTATTATAATTATTATTGTTCAGGTTACTGCTTGGAATCGAACTCGGAATTTTGGGGTTAGTAGCCTGCACTCTTAACCACTATGTCATATGTCCATGGGCTACTAACCCCAAGATTCTGAGTTCGATTCCAGGTAGTGACCTGAATAGTAATGATAATAATAGCAACATTGAAAAATACCTTAGGAATGAGAACCCAGGTTCGAAATTTCCCCAAGACATCTGAAGAAGGCTGGAGGGTATATCAGCCGAAACGTTGTGTCAACAACAAACAAGATGAAAGACAAATATCAGTCAAATGTAAATAATAGGAGATGGATTCAGTAATAGACCTTTATTGGGTTCAACGTATGTTTCGACCCATCAGTCCGGGTCTCATCAGGTACATTGATAAAGATGTCTCACTACAGATTTTTAGTGTCAGCTGGCTTCTTGTTATTTGCCCATCAAGTTAGGAAATGAATGGATGGACGGAAAAACAGGCGTAAAGCAAATCAATGGACACTTACACACATGCACATATATTGGTACATACATGTGTGTGTGTATGTATATAAATATTGGTAAAAACGGTAAGATAACAAAAGAAAGAGACCTCAATATTATTTAAATAGAGGAATTTATCTGTAAATATAATATGTGACAATTATTCGGTAGCTGTGTGTGTATATATATATATATATATATATATATAAGAGGTGAGGACCAAAATCCTTGAAAGGGATGTCAAACATCCAAGTCCACCGGTTATAGTCCAAGTAAAGAATATACATAAAAAATATATATTCAGTATTTGCAAAAACAATAAATGAAGTATAAGGATACCGTGAATTGTAATGCTGAAGTGGTTTTTTAGATATATGTCATCATCATGAACATCATCATCGTTTAACGTCCGTTTTCCGTGCTAGCACGGGTTGGACGGTTCGACCGGGGTCTGGGAAGCCAGGAGGCTGCACCAGGCTCCAGTCTGATCTGGCAGTGTTTCTACAGCTGGATGCCCTTCCTAACACCAACCACTCTGTGAGTGTAGTGGGTGATTTTTACGTGCCACCGGCACAGGTGCCAGGGGAGTCTGGCAGCGGCCACAATCAGTTGGTGCTTTTAATGTGCCACCAGCACGGAAGCCAGTCAAGGCAGCGCTGGCATCGGCCATGTTCGGATGGTGCTTTTTATGTGCCACTGGCACAGGTATCACAACTACTATTTCCATTGATATTTATTTCGATGTTCATGTACTTGACTCAAGCACAGCGGTTTGTTCCGAAATCCAAGGTACTTTGAATGGGCAGGGGCTATGCGGAACTGGTACAGGAAGCAGCCCGGGTCTTTGTAGTCACAGCATATCTCCAGAGATCTCGGTCCTTCGTCATTGCCGCTCTGAGGTCATGCTTGACTACCTCATCCCATGTCTTCCTGGGTCTACGTCTCCCCCTGATACCTTCAACTGTTTGGGAGCGGCACTTCACACATCTCCAGAATTTATATTGGATCTGTACCAACCTGGATTACGAATAAAAGATCGTCTACACCTACAATTTTTACCTTTCCTTGTACTTATATACACCCATATAATCCCATGAATGTGAACTGTCTTCTTTGATGCTTTCAGTTATTATGTCCAGCCACAGTGGGTGTTTGATTGTGTGAATGCACAGAAACTGCTCCCCGTCGAAGACTACTTCCCGGGGGTCCTGTTACCCCCACATTTATCACCATTTGTTGTTGAAGAAGAAGGGGAATATATACCTCCTGAAAAATTGGCACAGATGTCAGAAGGCGAAGGTATGTACTCTCTTTACTCTTTTACTTGTTTCAGTCTTTTGACTGCGGCCATGCAGGAGCACCACCTTTAATCGAGCAACTTGACCCCGGGACTTATTCTTTGTAAGCCCAGTACTTATTCTATCGGTCTCTTGCCGAACTGCTAAGTGACGGGGACGTAAGCACACCAGCATCGGTTGTCAAGCAATGCTAGGGGGACAAACACAAACACACACACATACATACATACATACATACGTACATATATATATATATATATATATATATATATATATATATATATACGACGGGCTTCTTTCAGTTTCCGTCTGCCATATCCACTCACGAGGCTTTGGTCGGCTCGAGGCTATAGTAGAAGACATTTGCCCAAGGTGCCAGGCAGCGGGACTGAACCTGGAATGATGAAGAAGCAAACTCCTTACCACATAGCCATTCTTCTGCTTATATCACAGCCCTCGCTCAATACAAAAGTTGTCACAAGTTTCTTCTATAAATTGAGATTATTGTAGCATTTTTTTTTATTTGTTATTTTGTTGACTGTAATGTCTTAATTTTATTTCTTTATTTTTGTTTCTTACCTTTTCATCAGAAGGTGAAGAAGAAGAGGCTGAAGAGGAGGAGGAGGAGATGGATGTTGCTGCTGATGTTCGTGAGTCCTCGGAAAGTGAAGCTGAAGAAAAGATCAGTGATAAAGAAAATGGAACTTCTCCTGTCAAGAAAAAGAGTAAGCCAATGTTTTCTTTTTCTTTTTTTTAATTCAGTATATAAAAACAGAATTAATCTTATATACATATCTATTTCTTTATTACCCACAAGGGGCTAAGCATACAGGGGACAAACAAGGACAGACATAGGTATTAAGTCGATTACATCGACCCCAGTGCGTAACTGGTACTTTATTTATCGACCCCCGAAAGGATGAAAGGCAAAGTCGACCTCGGCAGAATTTGAATTCAGAACGTAATGGCAGACGAAATACCTATTTCTTTACTACCCACAAGGGGCTAAACACAGAGAGGACAAGCAAGGACAGACATAGGTATTAAGTCGATTACATCAACCCCAGTGCGTAACTGGTACTTTATTTATCGACCCCGAAAGGATGAAAGGCAAAGTCGACCTCAGCGGAATTTGAACTCAGAACGTAACGGCAGACGAAGTACCTATTTCTTTGTTACCCACAAGGGGCTAGACATAGAGGGGACAAACAAGGACAGACATAGGTATTAAGTCGATTACATCGACCCCAGTGCGTAACTGGAACTTAATTTATCGACCCCGAAAGGATGAAAGGCAAAGTCGACCTCGGCGGAATTTGAACTCACAACGTAACAGCAGACGAAATACCGCTAAGCATTTCGCCCGACGTGCTAACGTTTCTGCCAGCTTGCCGCCTTATATACATATCATCATCATCATCATCATCGTAGTCAGGTGTCGCACTATGTGATGCTGTGGTCATCATGATGTCTTGCCCCCTTCTCTTGTCCTCTTCCCCATGGACAGCTGAGAATAAAGACAATTCTGTGGCTGCAATGTCTTTCAACCAAGAAGTGGGTGGTCTGCCTGTTTTACGTCCGCCGTTCACCTTGCCAGTTACGATCGTTCGATCAAGTCCATCCAGGCACATGATGTGGCCAAAGAACCATAGCTTCCACTTCATGATGTTTCGTCGAAGCGTCATGTCGCAACCGGGCTTTTCTAGTACCCAGTTGTTCGTCCTTCTCTCCATCCACAACACTCTAAGGATTCTGTGGTAACACCACATTTCAAAAGCGCTCACTCTTTTCTCGTCTGCCTTCAACATTGTCCACGACTCACAGCTGTACGTCGCAATAGAGAAAGCAGCAGCCCGAAGTAGCCTTACCTTCATATACACACATATATATATTTCTTTATTGCCCACAAGTGGCTAAACATTAAGTCGATTACATCGACCCAAGTACGTAACTGGTACTTTATTTATTGACCCCGAAAGGATGAAAGGCAAAGTCGACCTCGGCGGAATTTGAACTCACAACGTAACGGTAGACGAAATATCGCTAAGCATTTTGCCTGGCGTGCTAACAATTCTGCCAGCATATATATATATATATATGCTTGTGCCACGTAAAAAGCATCCAGTAAAGTGGTTGGTATTTGGAAGGGCATCCAGCTGTAAAAGCCTTGCCAAAACTGACCTCAACTGTACTCGTTCCACAAAAACACCACTGAGTCCACTCTGCTGAGTGGGTGGTTTTAGGAAAAGCATCCAGCTGTAAAAATCCTGCCAAAACAGACAGAGTAGAGTAGTGTAGGGTAGTTTTTCCTACGTGGTCAGCTCCTGTGAACCGTGGTACCCATGTGTGCATGAAAGATGGACGTTAAACGATGATGATGGTATATTTATAGTTCAACTGTACAGGAAACAAATGAGAGACAGGTAAGGGATCAACAAGCATGTGTATGTGTAGGAAAAATGGAAAAGTGTTTGACGTTTCAAGCCTATGTTCTTCGACAGATAGTGATGAGAGAACAGAAATGGTGAGAGGGGAAACATGTGTCAGCATTGATGGTTTCACATGTCCCCCCCCTCTCTCTCTCTCTTTCTCACACACACAGTTGGTAACTGGAAGGGCATCTAGTCATAGTAAATCTGCCCCTACAAAATTCTGCTCAACCTATGTGAGTATAGAAAATCACCATTCTCCGAACAGCTACTGTCGCGTATAGGACGGATCCGGCTATCAGCTGAATCCATAGTGAAGCTTGCCCCGCAGACCTCCTTTAACCAGGAGGGCAAGGCAGTTTTCTTTTGCCTAGTGCCTGTAGCGAAAGAGGTGGTATGGTGGACCTGTTTGAAAGGGCTAAGGTCAGACACTTTCCTCTTTGGCCCAGGCCTCATCAACTTTTTCAAGTTTCACTTGAAAAGGAAAATGAGAGAGGGAAGTACTGTCTCGTAGCAAATTTATTGAAAGGTGGGTGAATGCCGCAAGAATGGCCAGTATGAACGGACCAATTCTGAGGATACACCTGTGATATAAAAAGGTAATATAAAAGGAGAAAGGGGCTCTTGTGGCTTTTATGGGTTTTTCCACGAGTAACCTTTCGAAGCACCTCTCCCTATTGGGAGTTTCAATTGTTTTAATATTTTCGTTGTTATCTCTGAATTTGTACACAGACTTTTTTTCAAACGGACAAAACCCTTTGTAACTTTCGTCCTGTTTTTTGTCCCTACATGTTTTAATTGATTTTTGTCAGCCCTTGTGGCCAATAAAACGAATTAATTATTTAATGTCCACTTTCCATGCTTTCATGGGTTGGACAGTTCATCTAGAACTGGCAAGAAGGTGAGCTGCTCCGGCCCTAATTGTCGAGTTTGGCATGACTTCTATGATTGGATACCCTTCCTAATGCCAACCACCTTACAGAGTGGACTGGGTGCTTTTTATGTGGATGTTAAAACAATGATAATGATGCATTGACTTGCAAGGTCATACACATAGGCTTTCTCTCTGAATCTGGTTGCTCTGACTTCATATTGACCGAGCAGCTGTGGTTGCCATCATTGTCAAGCTAGGATATGCTAGATCAAACCCTTGTAGTCTCTCATTTGATATATTTCTTTTTATTTCAGCCTCAAGAAAGAAGGCAGCAGCTCTGAAAAAACGTAAACTTGCAGAACAGGATGTCAGCACTGCTCCTAAGGTTTGTAGTTCAATTCTTCGTTTTGTAGTTCAAAAGAAACGAGCAGAACCATGTTACCTTCTGCTACACCAAATCCACTCACAAGGCTTTGGTTGGCCTAAGGCTTTAGTAAAAGACACTTGTTCAAGTTGCCATGCAGTGGGACTGAACCCAGAACCATGTGGTTGGGAAGCAAGCTTCTTACCATACAGCTATGCCTATATATATATAGGCATAGCTGTATATATATATATATATATGACGGGATTCTTGCAGTTTATATTTACATATATATATATATATATATATATATATATATATATATATATACATATATATATATATACATATGACGGGATTCTTGCGGTTTCCATCTACCAAATCCACCCACAAGGTTTTGGTCAGCCTGAGGCTATAGTAGAAGACACTTGCCGAAGGTGCCACGCAGTGGGACTGAACCCGGAACCTTATGGTTGGGAAGCAAGCTTGTTACCACACAGCTATGCCTATATATATATGTATATATATATATACATACATATGATGGGATTCTTGCAGTTTCCATCTATCAAATCCACCCACAAGGTTTTGGTCAGTCTGAGGCTATAGCAGAAGACACTTGCCCAAGATGCCATGCAGTGGGACTGAACCCGGAACCATGTGGTTGGGAAGCAAGCTTGTTACCACACAGCTGTGCCTTTCTGTTTTTTGGGGTTTTTTTAAGGCTAAGTATTTCTTGTTTTCATATCTTGTTGAGATTGAAGCCCCTTCAAGGTGATGCTGTAGCATGGCCACAGTCTAATGACTGAAACAAGTCAAAACACCAAAGATTTCTTTTTGATAATTTTGCGACCAAGTATTTCTTGCTTTGAGAATCTTCTTGGTTAAGACTCTTGAAGGTGACGCTCCAGCATGGCCACGTTCTAATGGCTGGAACAAGTCAAAACACAAAAGATTTTTTTTTATTATTTTGCGGCCAAGTATTTCTTGTTTTGCGAGATCGCGACCCTTGAAGGTGATGCTCCAGCATAGCCACAATCTAATCGCTGGAACAAGTAGTAAAAAGATAAAAGGGTTTTTTTTTCTTTTGCGCTCATGTATTTCTTGTTTTGAGAGTCTTGTTGATTGAGGACAGGCAGCCGCTGTGGGGTCACGAAATGAAATCCCTCGGGGTCATTTCATGATTCTGTCTGTTGACTCGAAACGTTTCGGCGTCTGACCTGTTTGTTGTTTTGTGTTTCGTTTAAACAGAAGAGCAGCACCAAGAAGATGCATGTGATTCCTGGCAGCGTGGAGAAGGTCGACGAAGTGAAGGTGATCCGACAGCAGAAGGAGGAGAAGAAACTGGCCGAGATGATGATTCCAAAGAAGAAGAAGAAACTCTACGACAAGATCGTGATGAGGAAGAAGAAGATTGCTCAGGAGGTGAGTTGTCGGGGTTGGGAGAGAAATGATGCACGGCTTACTACACAACACACACGCATACACATACACACATACTCATGCACACACATACACATACATGCATGCATATGCATACCCACACTCATACATGCATATGCACACACACATACTCATACACTCACTCACACACACATACTCATACGCACATATGCATACATACACTCATACACACACACATATACTCATACATTCACACACACACACTCATACACTCATACAGACATGCATACACATACTCACACACACATATACTCATACACTCACACACACACACATTATCTCTGTCCATCTTTGCTGTCATTCTCCCATACAACGAAGGCATGTGGCCTAGTGGTTAGGCTACTATTCAGCTCACAACCATATGATTATAATTTCAATCCCCAGCAGTGTTTTGTGTCCTTGAGCAAGATACTTTATTTCACATTGCTTCAATTCACTCAGCTGGCAAAGATGAGTTGTACCTCTAATCCAAAGGACACACACACGCACACACAAGCAAAGAAGATGACAAAAGGAATAAATGATTATCTTATGAACTTCATCGGCATACAGCTATTTCTGCTATAAGATGCAGTGGACTCATAGTTGAGTGTCTGAGTATCACCTTATTGCTTCATCAGAGCCTTCAATATGAAGTGCAGTTTATTGTATACACACACACACTCAGAGTGTTCGAGTCATCATCATCATCATCGTTTAACGTCCGTTTTCCATGCTGGCATGGGTTGGACGATTTGACTGAGGACTGGCGAACCAGATGGTTGCACCAGGCTCAAGTCTGATCTGGCAGTGTTTCTACAGCTGGATGACCTTCCTAACGCCAACCACTCCGTGAGTGTAGTGCCACTGGTACAGGTACCGGGGGAGGCCTGCAGCGGCCACGATCGTTTGGTGCTTTTTACGTGCCACCGGCACAGAAGCCAGTCAAGGTGGCCCTGACATATCATTGTTTAATATCTGCCTTCCGTACTGGCATGGATGGGATGGCTTGACAGGAGGGGCTCCTGTCAAACCTGACAAACACTCGCATTTATACGCACAAGCAACCCTACAAACTTATCTCCGCCCCACAAATATGGTTGAATTGGTGACCCTGTTTCCCTTAATTCTATTCTCATTTTATGTGTCTTATTTTTCTTTTTTCTTTTTACTCAGACGAGGAAACTGAAGCAGAAGAGGGAAGCCATTGAGAAGGAGAAAAAAACTGGTAAAACTGCCCGTCAGAAGAGATAAGAGTGTAATGGATGATGAGAGGAGATTTTGGATCTTTTCTGTTTGAACGGCAGTTTTTTCTAGAGGTGTCATATGAAATTGTCACCCATAATTATGACCCTAGTATCGATCTATTGCATTTCAATCTATTTTAGGGTTAGGGGTGGGGGGAAGGGTATTTTTTTTCCTTCAGAAATGTAAATAAACCCAATCTGTTTCTTAAACGAGGGACATATTCATATGGCACAGAATGTTTTCACCTCAATAGACGTCATTGATTGGTTGAAATTGCAGAAATTGAAGAAAAAAAAACAACAAATATCTTACAAACCATAGAATTTTCTCAATAAAGCCAAGAGAAAAAGATGTTCTATAAACACATTCTACCAGTATACAAAGTTTAAAAGTGTTTAGTTACGTGGAAATTATTTTAAAAAACTGCCGGTCAAACCGAAAAGATCCGAAATTTCATTGAGTGTGAGGGAGACTGACTGATGTGGTGATGGTATGTGAGGCCGAGATGAGGAAGTTGTATGGCAATATTTTATAAAGACAATAAAATCATATATATGTATAAATACGTATTCTGTATCTTTTATCTGTCATTAGACTGCAGCCATGCTGGGGCCTTTTCATTTGACAGTAGTCTGAATGCTAAAGGAGTAAAATGAAGCTCCTAGACAGAAGGCTCGGTCTTGCTAGAAATAGGAGCCAAATCTCCTTCAGCTCACTTCTTACAGGAAGAATATCATATTGGATTATGTATTCCGTGAAACATTAAGATATTAAATGATCACATCTGCTCCAGAAGGTCAAGGTTTAATATAACGTTGGTTTGGCTGCTATTTCTAGCAGATTGAGCACATACAGCCGGCGTGGGCAACCTTTTTCAAGAAGTGGGCCACATGAGACATGGCTGATCATCAGGTGCTGCATTTCACATGGAAATTTTGGCCCTCTGCAATTGTCTTGGTGTATTTTTTTATTTTTATCTAGTTTCAGCTCACAAGCTGTGGCCATGTTGGGGCACCGCCATTTTATAAAATTGGAACGTACAACACAGTCATACAATCCACTGCCCCCAGTGAGATATAGGTTGACCAGTATAAGTTGACATTTTTAAGACTGTTGGAGGCAATATGATGGAGATTTGGTTGCTATTTCTAGCATATTAACCTCATAGAAATTTCCTGGTTCACTGGCTCTTAAGCCTCCCCACCAACCTTTCTTGGCTGTAAATTTTTAGTCTGAAAAATTCACCATGTATGCTGGAAAATGTAGTAGCTTGACAAAATTTGTTAACACCTCCAATAAAAAACTTGCAGTTGTTTGGGTTCTTTGAGATGTGAGTTCAAATCCAGATAAAGTCAACTTTTTATTCTTGCAGGGGTTTGATAAACAAGCACCAGCCGAATGCAGGGGTCAACTTTAATAGGATTATTATAAGTTAGGGGGTGAATCGGTAACTTGCTGGGCAAAATGCTTTGAGGCATTTTGTCTGTCTTTACATTCTGAGTTCAATTTCTCCAGAGGTCAACTTTGCTTTTCATCCTTTTGGGGTCAATAAAATGAGTACCAGTTGAGCACTTAGGTTGATGTAATCAACTCTCCCCCTCCTCAAAATTTCAGATGTAATCAACTGATGTCCTACCCCAGAATTGCTGGCCTTGTGCCAGAATTTGAGCTCATTATTATTACTGGAGGCAGTGAGCTGGCAGAATCATAAGCTGCCAGACAAAATGCTTTGCGGCATTTCGAGTAAGTGGCTTGCTTACGAACCACATGGTTCCGGGTTCAGTCCCACTGTGTGCCACCATGGGCAAGTGTCCTCTACTATAGCCTCGGGCAGACCAAAGCCTTGTGAGTGGATTTGGTAGATGGAAACTGAAAGAAGTCCATTGTAAATATGTATATATATATATATATGTATGTGTGTATACGTTTGTTTGTCCCCCCAACATCGCTTGACAACCAATGCTGGTGTGTTTACATCCCCGTAACTTAGCAGTTCGGCAAAAGAGACCAATAGAATGAGTACTAGGCTTACAAAGAATAAGTCCTGGGGTCGATTTGCTCGACTAAAGGCGGTGCTCCAGCATGGCCACAGTCAAGTCAAATGACTGAAACAGGAGTAAAAGAGTTTCATAAAACAAGATTCGGTGGGGGTATTTAGTGATGTCCTGAGTTCAAATCTCACGAAAGTTTTATTCCTGAGTACATGCATCCTCTCTTTTTGAGAGTTATTTGCGACCTTGAGGCTAACAGAAGTAATTATGATTCAGCTCAAAGATACACATAAACAACCTTTAAAATGATTTGTCTGTTGTTGTTATAATTGCTTTGTAAACGAGTTAATCTGTTGAATAAATTTCAACAAAGGTTATTGAAGATGGGCAACACTTGAGTGTGCCAATACCGGTATATATATGTGTGTGTGTATATATATATATATATATATATATATATATATATATATATATATATATATATATATATATATTTATGTGTATATATAGGTATATATATATATATATATTTATGTGTATATATATATAGGTATATATATATATATAATATATTATATATGTATGTATGTATATATATGTATGTATATAATATATATATATGTATATATATATATATAGGTATATATATATATATATAGGTATGTACATACATACATAAATAAATGTATAAACATATATACATGTGTGTGTATTGATCTTGTGTCATTAATTAGGCTGTTTAATTAAAGATTAGTTTATTCAAAGTACAAGATTAACCTGACTATTTGGTTGCAACTAAAATATCACAATATGCAGCTGCAATCTTGTGAACAAGCAAAACAGTAGGTATATATATATATAATATATATACATATATACATCTGTATAGATACATTTGTTTATATATGGAGACAACAGACGAGATCGAGAGAATCTCAAAATAGAAACCCCTTTGAATCACGCAAATAGTCTCAGGAGTAGCTGTGTGGTAAGTAGCTTTCCTGCCAACCACATGGTTCCGGGTTCAGTCCCACTGGGTGGCACCTTGGGCAAGTGTATTTGTGTGTCTGTGTTTTTCCCCCTCACCATCGCTTGATAACCGATGGTGTGTTTATGTACCCGTGACCTAGTGGTTTGGCAAAAGAGACCGATAGAATAAGTACTAGGTTTACAAAGAATGAGTCCTGGGTGCTCTAGCATGGCCATTGTCAAATGACTGACACAAGTAAGAGAATATATATATATTTATGTAATGTTTTACTTTCTCTTTTACTTGTTTCAGTCATTTGACTGCGGCCATGCTGGAGCACTGCCTTTAGTTAAGGAATCAACTCCAGGACTTATTCTTTGTAAGCCTAGCGCTTATTCTATCAATCCTTTTGCTGAACTGCTAAGTTACGGGAACGTAAACACACCAGCATTGGTTGTCAAGCGATGTTGGAGGGGACAAACGCAGATGCACAAACACATATACATATACATACATATATACGACGGGCTTCTTTCAGTTTCCGTCTACCAAATCCACTGAAAAGTCTTTGGTTGGCCTGAGTCTATAGTAGAAGAAACTTGCCCAAGGTGCCACGCAGTGGGACTGAACCTGGAACCATGTGGTTAGTAAGCAAACTAATTACCACACAGCCACTCCTGTTTGTTGATTTATATTGTTTTGAGTTAATCATGCTTTACCTCATAGCTTTGAAATTTCAATGATGCCATTGCTTGTCTTTAGAATGACATATTAGGGTAAGTAAAAGGTTGGATCTGGCTGGCTCAAACATAAAACAATACTCTATATTTGGATCGGATAAGGCTGGCTTCACACATTGCTAATCATCATCATCATTTAACGTCCGTTTTCCATGCTAGCCTGGGTTGGACGGTTTTGACTGAGGGATGGCTACACAAGGCTCCAGTCTTGATCTGGCAGAGTTTCTACAGCTGGATGCCTTTCCTAACGCCAACCACTCCGAGAGTGTAGTGGGTGCTTTTTACGTGCCACCTGCACAGGGGCCAGTCAGGCGGTACTGGCAATGACCTTGCTCGAATCTTTTACACATGCCACCGACACAGGTGCCAGTGAAGCGACGTTGGTAACAATCACGCTCGAATGGTGCCCTTTTTTACGTGCCACGGGTACAGAAGCCAGTTGGCTGCTCTGGCAACAATCACACTCGTATGGTGCTCTTTGCACCCCGCTAGCACGGATGCCAGTCATGTTTTGAATTAATCATGCATTAAATCATAGCTTTGAAGTTTCAATGAAGCAATTATTTTTAGAATGACATTGTAAGGTAGGTGTGAGAAGCCAGATCTGGTTAGTTTGAACATAAAACAGGTGGAATATTTGGGTTAGATATGATCAGTTTAAATGCTCAATGGTTAAACAGGTGAACAAATAAGTTTCACTGAAATACTTTTAACAAGGGGTTATTATTTAACAAAAAACAAACAAACAAAACATGCAAAACAAACAATAAAATAATCGTTTTTACAAAATCTCTTTATTTGTATAAAATGTCAACATCAACAACATTTATTTTTTTAATTATTTTTCTTTATATTCTTTTACAAAAAAAAAAGATTTCTGCTTATTTATATGCCAATAACAGTAAAACCCATATACATACATATATATCCACACGCACACACACACAGAGGGATGCATACATACATATATTTATACACACACACAGGCAGATATATAGAGATATACATAAACCCAAATATATATATGTATATAATGTATACATACACATAGAGATAGATACACAGATACATAGATATACATACATATATATGCATGAATATATATGCGTGTGTGCAGACATAACATCAACATATATCAGTGATTGGTTTTTCTAGATGCACAACTCAATTCAAAACACAACATTACATGTTAAAATATTTTAAAATAAATTATTAGATGACATCCTTTTTAAAAAAGGGTCTCTACTTATTTTGCTTTTTTTTTGGTATTTAAAAAAATGTTTGAGTCTTAAATATGTTCACTGAGAGCGAAGTAATGTCGGATGAATTGGCTGAAATTCTTTTTTTCTTTTCCATTAATTTCTTGGAAAAAAAAAAAAACAAGTTTTAAGGTGAAAGGAAAAAAAATGCAGCTCTAAATGATATCAGTTGAGGTATGCCTCTACACACACACAGTGGCTGCTATCTTGTTTATGAGCGAAGCCATTGTTAGAAAGAATCATTGAAAGAAGTCATTGATAATGCAGTGTGAGGCCTTTATATGACTCTTAAGCCACACCAAAGATTTGCACATTTTATTGCATAATGCACAGTTGTGCTGGCTGGCAGAAGGAACCAGTTTCACAGTATGAAGTCTTTTGACATGCCTTTTTGAATCATCCAAGTGAAAGGCACACCTTTCCACAGGCTGCACATGTTCTGGTGTCAACAATAGCTGTATCATTATGAGAGCTCAAAATCTCTCGTGGAAGCGTCATCCAACCAAAGTGCAAATATATGGGAAACTACCACCTGTGTCATCTCTTGTGAAAGGTAGGAGAGTCCAGTTTACTGGACATTGTTGTGGAGCTGAAAACGTGGCAATTTCTACTCTTCTCCTCTGGAAGTCATCAGCTCGCGATACCAGAGGACGCACACTCTCCTACCCTGATGTAATCTCCAGGGATACAGGCATCCAGCAACAGGACCTCCGTAATGCTATGATGGACTGTGAAGTCTGGCGTAACAGGGTAAATTCCATTGTCTCGACCACGGTCGAGACAATTATGATGATGATCATTTCTTACAAGGGGATTGGTTCCCAGTGACTTCTTTTATTGCTGACCAGGCCTGCATGACTCAAGCATTTCCTTCTACAAATCACACACACAAAAAAACAATACTCTTTCATTTTCTATTGGTTCACTCTTTATATATATATGTATGTATATGTATACATACATACATACATATATATATATATATTGATAAAAATGGTAAGATAACAAAAGAATGAAGGAGACCTCGAATTTATGTAAATAGAGGAATTTATCTGTAAAAGTAATATGTGACAATTATTTGGTAGCCATGATAAAACTCCGAGTTTCAGATGCCGGGGGTGGAAATCCATGCTGCCACCTCCTCAGTTATCCGGCCATCCGATGGCTATCAAATAATTGTCACACATTACCTTTACAGATAATAAGAATAATAAGAAAAAAGGAAAACCTTTGTTGCAGCACACCTAATTAGTGTTCCCTATGAGCAAAATATAACATAGATCAAAGTGGAGGACAGATTTTCGTAGGTCAAATTCCTTTATCGTGGGAATACAAAATACATTAAAAAATTCATCTAAATAGGTTTCAATTGCTTGGAACCTAATATTTCAATGAATTTTTTATGCATTTTGTATTCCCACGATAAAAGAATTTGACAATCTCCATTTTGATCTATATATATGTGTGTGTGTGTGTATATATATATATATATATACATGTATATATATGTATGTGTATGTCTGGGTTTTGGGGAATATAAACAGCTGAAGGAGAATATATATAAATATTCCTCGATACAATTATTCAACATGGAATAGGGGTACATTTTTCTATTTAATTGATGAAAATCAAAGGAAAATAATTTTAGAAAATGTCCTGTTTTTAGAAAAAAACAAACAATTTTTTTTGTTTTGGTCTTTATAGCTTTCAGGAAGAGAAACAAATCTTTAGTTTTTTTTTTTTCTTTCTGCAATAGTGATTATGACATTGATGATGATGATGATGATGACGACAATGATGATGATGATGATAAAAGAATTAAATAATACAAAAGATTATAACAGACTCCCTGTTACTTTTTTTTCTCTCTTTTACCTGGAAGAACGATGATCACCTAAGAGATGATGGCAGTGGAAGTTTGTAACATCTACAGGCACTTTAATTATTCTGGTGCTTTACCTTCTGTGTTCAATTTCTGTTGAGGTTGGGTCAAGTTCACTTTTTGTCGACTCAGGAGATTGATAAAACCAAGTTCCTCCCAAGAAGAATAAGTCCGGGGGTCGATTTGTTCAACTAAAGGCGGTGCTCCAGCATGGCCACAGTCAGATGACTGAAACGAGTAAAAGAGTAAGAATTAAGGTTGATGTATGTAATAAAAAAACGCTCTCTTCCTCAAACAATTATTATTATTATTATTATTATTATTATTATTCTCTGTTTTGACTTTTGCTTTATATTTGTACAAGTTGGCTCCAAGTCTTACCCAGAGACCTCAAGAGACAACAGGTTGTTATGCCTAGCGTGCCATATATTTGGTTTTGTATTTAGTGTTGTACTAGTGAATGTCAAAAAAAAACCGAAAAGTATGTTTCTTTTAAAACTTGAGATTACATAGAAAGTATTTTGCGTAGGATATGAGCTGTTCCCATGAGCACTATCTTTTGAATTTCTGCCATTTTGGGGTTTCCTGGTATCTGAGTTAGGTAGCAATCAGCCCCTATTGCTATCTTTCCCAGGGCACCTATGACAACAGGTATTGTTTTAGTCTTCAGTTTCCACATTTTGCTGATTTATTATTATTATTATTATTAATGCGATGAGCTGGCAGAATCCTTAGAGTGCTGGATGAAATGCTTAGTGGTGTTTCCTCCGTTACTACATTCTGAGTTCAAACTGAAAGCAGCTATTGAACAAGAATGGCCACAAGTACAAAATGAAGTGTTTCTTGATATTTGCAATTGCTTTACTTCACATTATCAACAGTGTCTGGACCAGAACGGTCAGCAGTTTGCAGACAGGTGTTCATAAAAAATATTAAATGCTGTCTGTAGATTCTATTGAATTTTGAAAGCGAAACATGCTTTGATAAACATTGACTTTATAATCAATTAATGTGTGTGTGTGTGTTTTTTTAAATTTATTTTATCTAGTTTCAGCTCATGAGCTGTGGCCATGCTGGGGCACCGCCATTTGGTGTTGCTACATGATTTTACTTCACGAATGCTTTTTAGCAATTGCCATTTGGTGCATGAGAGAGTTCGATGCAGCTGCCCTCATCTGCACCTCCTGCCGTGAAGTTGGTTTATCTGGGATACCTGACAAGAAGAAATCCAGTTTTATTTTAAAGACATCTGCATCCACCCCATGCAGGTCTCTCAGGTTCTTCGGGAGGATATTGAAGAGCTGTGTGTGTATTTATAGCTATAAAACAGTCCTTGGACGAAAATTGTATGCACATTTTGCTTTGACGGTTAATAGCGGCCAAACCGAAGCTAGGATTGAGCTGAAAATTGGCAGGGATACTAAATGCGTGGTGAGGATGAGACCCGCGATGGTAAAAATTCGTAAGCTATAAAGATGTGGTTGCTATGACAAAAAGAGTGATTTTTTATCGATTCAAGAGGACTTTTGGAAATATGAAGGGGTGATAACAATAAAATACTTAATCCTTGCATACAGGTATGTCCCCTACATCTCATTTCAGCTCAGTGTTCCTAACCTTGCAGGCTTGTGGATGCTGATGCTACATAAAAAAGCACCTGTTCCTGTGCCATGTAAAAGCATCCATGCTGGTGCCATGTAAAAAAAGCACCCAGTATACTCTGTAGTGTGCTTGGCATTGGGGAGAACATCCAGCCATGGGAACCAAGCCAGAGCATGGTTTCTTATTTCTTTATTGCCCACAGGGGGACAAACAAGTGCAGACAAAGGGGTTAAGTCAATTACATTGACCCCAGTGCGTAACTGGTACTTAATTTATCGACCTTGAAAGGATGAAAGGCAAAGTCGACCTTGGCAGAATTTGAACTCAGAGCGTAACGGCAGACGAAATACCTGTTTCTTTACTACCCACAAGGGGCTAAACACAGAGAGAACAAACGGATTAAGTCGATTATATCAACCCAGTGCGTAACTGGTACTTATTTAATCGACCCCGAAAGGATGAAAGGCAAAGTCGACCTAGGCAGAATTTGAACTCAGAGTGTAACGGCAAACGAAATACTTATTTCTTTACTACCCACAAGGGGCTAAACACAGAGAGGACAAACAAGGACAGACAAACGGATTAAGTCGATTATATCAACCCCAGTGCGTAACTGGTACTTATTTAATCGACCCCGAAAGGATGAAAAGCAAAGTCGACCTCGGTGGAATTTGAACTCAGAACATTACAGTAACGGCAGGTGAAATACCGCTAAGCATTCCGTCTGACATGCTAACGTTTCTGCCAGCTTCCTGCCTTCATGGTACGATGACAACGACGACGATGATGGTGGTGATGATGACAATGATGATTATGATGATAACGATGGTGGTGGTGATGATGACAATGATGATTATGATGATGACGATGGTGGTGGTGATGATGACAATGATGATTATGATGATGACGATGGTGGTGGTGGTGATGATGATGATGATTATGATGATGACGATGGTGGTGGTGATGATGATGATGATGACAATGGCGACAACGATGCTGACCAGATGACAGTGATGCAAGTTGAGCTTTGCAAGAATTGAACAGACACACACACACACACACACAAACAGACACACACACACACACATACACACAGACACACACACACAGACACACACAAACAGACACACACACACAGACACACACAAACAGACACACACACACAGACAACACCCACACACACCACAGACACACACACAGACACACCACACAGAACACACACCGACACACACACCACACACACACACAACAGACACACCACACACACACAGACACACACACACACACACGACACACACACACAGACACAGACCACACACAGACACACACACACACACACAGACTCACACAAACAGACACACCACAAGACACGCCACACACCAACACCACACACACACACACACAGACCACACCCAACAGACCCCACACACAGACACCCACCAACAGACACACACACACAGACACACCCACACAACAACAAACACATCACACCGACCACACCACACACACACAACCACAAACATACACACACACACACAGACTCACACAAACAGACACACAACACACACACCACCACAAACAGACACACACACATGATGACACACAAACAGACACACATGACACACACACACGACAACACACACACACACACAAAATGAACACACACACACACACACACACACAGACACACACACACACAGACACACACACACACAACACAGACACACACAAACAGACACACACACACACACACACACACAGACACACACAACACACACACACACACACACACACACACACACAGACACACACACACACACACAAAGAGTAAGAACAGAACGAACAAAAGCCCAACAAGGTCGTCCTTTTGTCAGCCGTTAATCATCTGTTTTATGGTGGAAGGGAACTGAAGCAGAATTTGTTTCTCTTTACAAATACTTTGATGTGTCTTTCTTTTTGTTTCTTCCAATCATCAGAATGGATGAAAAATAATTGCGAGAAAAAAAAAAATAAAATGATTGTTTTTTTTTGTTAGGAAAGATGAGAGGTACTGAGAAAATACTAAAATAGTGAAATAATAAAATACATACATCGGAGTGGTTTGGCGTTAGGAAGGGCATCCAGCTGTAGAAACATTGCCAGATAAGACCGGAGCCTGGTGCAGCCTTCTGGCTTCCCAGATCCCCGGTCGAACCGTCCAACCCATGCTAGCATGGAGAACGGACGTTAAACGATGATGATGATGATGATGATCTGTGTGTGTGTGTGTGTGATTTTTTGGACCAATATATATATAAGGCGCAGGAGTGGCTGTGTGGTAAGTAGCTTGTTTACCAACCACATGGTTCCGGGTTCAGTCCCACTGCGTGGTACCTTGGGCAAGTGTCTTCTCCTATAGCCTCGGGCCGACCAAGGCCTTGTGAGTGGATTTGGTAGACGGAAACTGAAAGAAGCCCGTCGTATATATGTATATATATGTGTGCGTGTATGTTTGTATTTGTCCCCCTAGCATTGCTTGACAACCGATGCTGGTGTGTTTATGTCTCCGTCACACTAGTAGTTTGGCAAAAGAGACTGATAGAATAAGTACTGGGCTTACAAAGAATAAGTCCCAGGGTCGAGTTGCTCGATTAAAGGCGGTGCTCCCGCATGGCCGCAGTCAAATGACTGAAACAAGTAAAAGAGAGTAAAAGATATATATATATATATTAATGTATATATGTATATTTAAGTATATATATTCACACAGGTGAAATAAATCCATAATCGAAGAAGCTATTTACCTATGCACTCATGGGCCAGAGAAGAGAAAAATGGGACAGGTAGAGTAGTCAATTGTACACTGTTTCACCTGGCCTAGCATACCTGTTAATTAAGAAGAGGGCTTCGAAAATGGGTCACCCTCATCCCCAAGGGCTGAGAATCATTGCTACAACCCTGTCACGAACTAAGGGCGATGAAAAACATTTCTGGTGCTCCTTTCAACGAAAAAGGATCCCTCCAAGACATCAGAAATTCTTCTTTTAATGGCTTCAGAAATTTTACATTTTACAAATATATGAAACATGCACATAGTCGCAGGAGTGGCTGTGTGGTAAGTAGCTTGCTAACCAACCACATGGTTCTGGGTTCAGTCTCACTGCGTGGCATCTTGGGCAAGTGTCTTCTGCTATAGCACCGGGCCGACCAATGCCTTGTGAGTGGATTTGGTAGACGGAAACTGAAAGAAGCCTGTCGTATATGTATATATATGTGTGTGTGTGTGTGTCTGTGTTTGTCCCCCTAGCATTGCTTGACAATCGATGCTGGTGTGTTTACGTCCCCGTCACTTAACGGTTCGGCAAAAGTGACCGATAGAATAAGTACTGGGCTTACAAAGAATAAGTCCCGGGGTCGATTTGCTCGACTAAAGGCGGTGCTCCAGCATGGCCGCAGTCAAATGACTGAAACAAGTAAAAGAGTATACACACACAAATCCTCCTCCTCCTCCTCATCATCATCATTGTTTTAACTTCTACTTTTCATGTTGGTATAAGTTGGATGGTTTGGCAGGAGCTGACCTGGTAGAAAACCGCACCAAACTTCTGTGTCTGTTTTGGCATGGTTTTTACAGTTGGATGCCCTTCCTAACATCAGCTACCATGCAGGGTGGACTGAGAGCTTTTTATAGGGCACCAGCACCGACAAAGTTAGTTTTGGTATGGATTTTACAATTGCATGCCTTTCCAAAATGCCAACTACTTCATAGTGTGGACTGGGTGCTTTTTAAGTGACACCTGCACCGGTAGGGTCACCAAGTGTGGCACCTGCACTGGTAGGATCATCAAGTGTGGCACCTGCACCGGTAGGGTCACCAAGTGTGGAACCTGCACTGGTAGGGTCACCAAGTGTGGCACCTGCACTGGTAGGGTCACCAAGTGTGGAACCTGCACCGGTAGGGTCACCAAGTATAGCACCTGCACCGGTAGGGTCACCAAGTGTGGAACCTGCACCGGTAGGGTCACCAAGTGTGGCACCTGCACCGGTAGGGCCACCAAGTGTGGCACCTGCACCGGTAGGGTCACCAAGTGTGACACCTGCACTGGTAGGGTCACCAAGTGTGGCACCTGCACTGGTAGGGTCACCAAGTAGCTCACAAGACAAGGAATTTTGAGAGGGGAGGGTGCATTGGAGGAGGGGATCTTGTGTCAGAACATGAAAGGTTAGAGTGTGACAGAGAGACAGAAACAGGTGTCTTGCTGTAGAGGAGGTACATGGTTTCCCAGAGAGTGGGGGGATCAAGAATGAGGACAGACGCAGGTGTGCTGCTGAGTTTGTTGTATACAGTGCTCAGGTGTACAACAAATGAACTGCACTCTATGCACTGAAGTGTGTAATTTAACTGAGTCACGCAGCAGTATGGCCTTCATGTCTAAATTTACACCAGACTTGTCACTGGACCACCCACCCCTTGCAACAAACCCTTCTGTTGTCGGACGTACTCTTAACACAAACACAACATCATTAACAAGGCAACAGGCGGCCTGCCTAAAGGTGGTTGCTCGGTCTGTGAGAAATAGCAGTTAAATAACCCTCAAATTACACCCTACTGTCTTAAGAACGAAAGGGAGACATCGGATACTGTGGCCCTTAGTCACTAAGTCTGACAAAAAAAAAAGAGAAAAAAAATGACAAATGGGAGGGTCAACTTTGGAACACTTTTGATCGTGGGTCTGCTCTGTTTTAGCAGGTTGGGGTTAAACAGTAACAACAGCAATAACAACGACAACACCCTTTATTATTGTAGAACAAATAAGAGAATGGGCTATAAATAAAACCACTTGGCTGGATGTGATCTTTTATTATTGACGAGGTGCAGCCAATTTCATAGTATTGATCTTCCAATTAACATCATTGATTCACATTGACATACAAGTACACAGCTACACCATCTCTGATAGGTCTTTTTAATATATCATCATTATTATTATTATTATTATTATTATTATTATTATTATTATTATTATTATTATCATTATTATCATCATCATCATCATCATTATTATTGTTATTGTTATTATTATTATTATTATTATTATTATTATTATCATTATTATCATCATCATCATCATCATTATTATTGTATTATTATTATTATTATTATTATTATTATTATTATTAATATTATTATTATTATATCATTATTATTATCATTATCATCATCATCATATTATTATTATTATTATATTATTATTATTATTATTATTATTATTATTATTATTATTATCATATTATTATTATTATCATCATCATCATCATTATTATTATTATTATATTATTATTATTATTTTATTATTATTATTATCATTATCATCATCATCATCATCATCATCATTATTATTATTATTATTATATTATTATTATTATTATTATTATCATTATTATTATCATTATCATCATCATCATCTTTATTATTATTATTATTATTATTATCATTATTATTATCATTATCATCATCATCATCTTCATTATTATTATTATTATTATTATTATTATTATTATTATTATTATTATTATTATCATTATTATCATCATCATCATCATCATCATCATCCTTCTTCTTCTTCTTCTCTTCTTCTTCTTCTTCTTCTTCTTCTTATTATTATTATTATTATTATTATTATTATTATTATCATTCAGTAGTTTTATTTTTATATCGTGCTTTCACTTCACTACTTAGCGCAGCTCTGTGTGCCTTCTGTGGTTTGCTGTGATGCTCTGATGGTTACTGTATTGAAAGTGTTACTTATTATTATTATAATTATAATTATTATTATTATTGAATTATTATGGGGAAGGTGTCAAGCTGGCAGAATCATTAGCATGCTGGATGAAATGCCTAGCAGTATATCACCTGTCACTACATTCTGAGTTCAAATTCTGCCAGGGTCGACTTTGCCTTTCATTCTTTCGGGGTTGATAAATTAAGTACCAGTGAAATACTGGGGTCAATGCAATTGACTAGTCCCTTCCCCAGAAATTTCAGGCCCTAAGCATATAATAGAAAGGATTATTATTATTATTATTGTTAAGGCAGCGAGCTGGCAGAATCATTAGCACACTGGATGAAATGCTTAGCGGTATTTCACCTGTCACTATGTTCTGAGTTCAAATTCTGCCGAGGTCGACTTTGCCTTTCATTCTTTCAGGGGTCAATAAATTAAGTGCTAGTGAAGTACTAGGGCTGATGTAATCGACCCTTCCCCAAGATTTCAGGTCTTGTGCCTTGAGAAGGATGGATTATTATCGTCATTATTATTTTTTAATTATTATTGGGAGTGTTGAACTGGCAGAATTGTTAACATGTGGGGGCAAAATACTTTACTCTTTTACTTGTTTCAGTCATTTGACTGTGGCCATGCTGGAGCATCGCCTTTTAGTCGAGCAAATCGACCCCGGGACTTATTCTTTGGAAGCCTGGTACTTATTCTTTCAATCTCTTTTGCCGAACCGCTAAGTTACGGGGACCTAAACACGCCACCATCAGTTGTCAAGTGATGTTGGGGGGACAAACACAGACACACAAACATATACACCCACATACATTTATATATAGATATATACGACGGTCTTCTTTCAGTTTCTGTCTACCAAATTGACAACAGCAACAATAATGATGACGACAACGACAATGACGATGATGATGACGATGACGAGGAGAAGGAAGAAGAAGAGGAGGAGGAGGAGAAGGAGGAGGAAATAATAGTTAAGTTAGTGTTAGCATAGTGAGCATTAGAAAGCTAATTACAAATAATTATGGGGCGAGGAAATGATTGATATTGTTTTTTTAACAATTTCAGTTAGTACAAGTAACAACTTCCACTAATTAGAAATAATAATTATATAACATGTTAATTATCAGGTTTAAAAAAAAAAATGACAAAAAAAAAATAACAATGATGTTTTCAGATATCTTACCTCTCCTAAAGAACACAGATGCTGGGAAATGGTTGTTTTCAAACAATTGTCTTCACATCAATAATGGCATTTATACTGTGGCCAGTCTGGCCAGAATTAATCGTGCTGTCTGTTCTTGCTGGTGACGATGTGTAAGATGGTGACTGAGGCGCCGTTGCAAATGGTGATGAAGGTGAGGATGCAATAGCAGATTTGGCAACATCCTGCCTCTCTGCTATAACTTCAGCAAGGAATCTCCTCAGAGACCTTGGTGAACCGTCATCAATGTTAAACAGGGATTTTGGTGGTAAAACCTTCTCTGGACCTTCCACAGTCCGAACGCTTGCCATTATAGGCTTTTCGACTTTCTCGGCCGACCTTTTCCTTGCTAACAGTTCTTTCTCCAATTTCCGTATAAAAAGCGGGGATGTTCGAAGCGTGTCAACGTCCATGAGTTCTTGTCGTAACCGCTCTACTTTTTCTCTATCAGATTCCTGTTCGATTTTCTTAAGAATTTTCAGACATTTCAAAGAATCTGTTGATGACGAATCGCTGAGATCATCTTCGTCCTTTTCATCGTTTTCTTCGAGTTTTTTACCTGTTTCATACTTTGGAGATTCAGGTTTGTTGACATTTCTATCTGGAGATGTCGCTTGGAGAGCCTTAACTTTCTGTACTGGAATGGTTCGCGATGCTATTGGCGGAACATAAGCAATCAAATGAAGGTCGTTTGCCGATCGAGTACCTTGCCGAGCATTTTTCAGATTCGGCCAAAAGAGACTTCGGTTTATATCAGAAAAACCAGCCATGGTTAGGTCATCCGTAGCTTTAGAGAGACTAGGTGGCATCTCTTTGGTTTCACTACCAATGTGTGAGAAAATGGATTCGTCTGAAACACTGCGATACATTCGATTAAAACTGGACAACAACAAAGAGTCCTGGACACATTCGGAGACAGATTTGTCTTCATCGCTTTGAAGGTAGGTTCCACTTGTAGTATCGATGCTGATCTGGTCACTCAGGTCCGCGTTCTCTGCAGATGACTCCGCCATGTGCTTTTCTGCTTGGTTGCGTAAACGTTTTATGATATCGTGAGAGGCCAATAGTTCCGTCGTGATGAGGGACGGGCGCTTCTGAGTCTGAGCTTCAGGAGATGGTTTTGACTGAGAATTCTTATTAGGTGTCTCACTGTTGGCATTTTTAAGGCAATTTGTGGAAGGACTTGCTCGATTTGTCTTTGCAGTGGATGAAGGCAGTGGAGGCGCTGGTGGTGGTGGTGGTGGTGGCGGTGGCGGCGGTGGCGGTGGGGCTGCTTGTGGCGGCGGTGGTGGTGGAGGGAAAGGCGGCGATTTGCTTTTAGCTAATACAGCGAGAGGTTGGGAGGTCAATGGGTTTTGAGAAGGGCCCTTCTTTTTGTCGGTAGCGGCTGCAATCTTAGACAAATGTGATGGTGGAAGCGGAAGTTTCCGTAAAGCGACTGGTGTATTTTCACGCTGTGGTTTGTTTGTATTTTCTGACTGATAGAGGGGAGTGCTGTTCTCTGTTTGCCTTTCTTCAATGTGGTGGTCAGCGTAATTTTCATTCTTTCTCTTGATGTCAACCGATTTCTCCCTATCGTTTCCGTCGATTTTCTGATTATCTTTTGGAGGTTTTACAGAAGATTCATCGGTGAAATCCGCCCCCAAGTTTGCAATTCCTGTCAGTGTGTTATGATCATTCTCGTCGGACTTGTTCTGACCAAGTAACGAAATAACTGAGCTTGTCGAAGAGAGCGTGACCGATTCTGAAATCGTTGCCGTGTCATTCCCTTCCTTAGATTTTCCCTCCGAATCATCGTCAGCCTTCTCAGACATCAGGTTATCGTCCGGTTTAAATGCGACACTCTTACGCCGAGACTGAGATATTGGTTGTGTCGTTAGTGTATATCTGGACTGGTCTTCTTCTGGGTTTTCTTCTGAATTCTTCTTGCGACTAAACATGGGAAACATCGACGTCTTTGGGGAATCGTCTGCAGATTCGAAATGATGAGAAGAAGAGGAATTAGGCTGCACCGTCTTGTTCTTTAACCAGCTGAAAGACATTAATGCTTTGGATAGCAATTTGAACTTGCTGACTGGCTTTGTGGTGCTTCCGTAAGCAGAACTGGAAGACACTGCTTGAAGGAAGGATTCGGAACGCATGTAGGAGGGTTTTGTTTTGTATAAAGTTGTTGACTGGAGACCTTTTGAATGTGCATCCTCGCTGATGATGCTAGAGTTTTCCGAAATGGGTTCGAAATAAGGTTTTGGCCCATGGAAATCAAAACTCACACCAGATGGGGCAGTGGGAAGACATTGAGATTTTGATGTCCATATCTCACCCTGTGTCGTGGTTGATTGATGTTTGGGCTGTGCCCCCGAGGAAGTCGCTGTTGGTGGTACTGGGACATTTTTATCGTCACCTCGATAATTTTTATCATTGCTACTGCTCGTTACTGCATTTGCTTCGTCACTCTCAGAGGCGGTTACAGTAATAGCAATTGGTGCTCTGCTAATTGCGTTTTCATATCCTTTCGGTGGCGTCGGTGGAGGTGGGGACAGTGGATGTGGTGGTGGTGAGGGTGATCGATCAAGGACCTCTGCAATGTCATCTTCATCGAACAATTCCGATGTCTGAGCACTGCTTGATTCTGAATTGACGGGCGACGAAGGTTTTGAACTGTTCAATTCACTCTCTGCAGATTTCACGGCACCGTGGACATTATTATTGTTCGTGTTGTAATACTTAGTATTATTATCATGAACAACAACAGAGACAGAAGCTGAAGAAGGGCTTTGATGCTTTTCTTTTGGGGATTCAACAGGAGATGAGATTGAGGCTGCTCTCTGCCGCTGTTTCTCAGCGATGACAGGCAACAGAGACGATGACGCAGTACGTTCCAGGTTTAAATTTATGTTTGCCAGGGACTGTTTCCGACGTGGGGTTGAAACACTGAGCAGATGCCGAGTAGGGGTTGTTGAGTAGATGTGCACATCGGCTTGCACGCGGGTTTTGGTGTCTTGATCTGAGGACAGAGCACCCTCTTTCTCTGTTGGCACTGCTGACCCAATCTTGTTTTGTGGTTTGCCTGGATGAGATTGGTCTTTCTTTGATGCTAGATTCTCTTGTAATTTTAAATTTTGCTCCTGGATGTGGGCTTTTAGGCGATATGATTGCAACTTGCAGGTTGATTCTGCAGAGAAAAAAAAAGATAATGATAATGATAATAATAATAATTAGACAGCAGCAATAATAATAATAATAATAATAATAATAATATAATAATAATGATAATGATGATGATGATGATGATGATGATGATGATAATTATTATTATTATTATCATTATCATCATCATCAGGTGTAAAGTACTGTCTGTCTGAGGTTCTTGTTGTGACTTGACAAACAATACAAACCCCTGGTAGACACAATATCTTCAATCAACAACCTCACAATATTGGATACTGTGTGATGTCAATAGTAGTAGTAGTAGTAGTAGTAGTAGTGGTGATGATGAGGAGGAGGAGGAATAAACAATAGTTAAGTTAGTGTTAGCATATTTAATATAGGAGGAGGAGGAGGAGGAGGAGGAGGAGGAGGAGGAGGAGAAGGAGAAGAAGAAGAAGAAGAAGAAGAAGAAGAAGAAGAAGAAGAAGAAGATAAAGAAGAAGAAGAAGAAGAAGAAGAAGAAGAAGAAGAGGAGGAGGAGGAGGAGGAGGAGGAGGAGGAGGAAAAAACAGCATCAACAATAACAATAATGCTTTCTACTACAGGCGCAAGGCCTGAAATTTTGGGGGAGTGGGTTGGTCAATTACCTTGACCCCCAGTATTTGACTGGTACTTATTTTAATGACCCTGAAAGCATAAAAGGCAAAGCTGACCTCGGCAGAATTTGAACTTAGAATGCAAAGATGGGCAAAATACCATACAATTCACTTTCCTCCCTATGTTATTTTTTTGTATCTATTTCTGTGCCCCAGCATGGCTGCAGTCTAATGACTGAAGCAAGTAAAAGGTAAAAGATTATTTTAGATTTATTTCTCATCAACCTACTAATGTACATCTTAACCATTTAAGTGTGAAATTAAATTTCTTAATTGTATTAGTAACGATGTTAAATAATCTGCCAAAAATTAGAATTGGCATTCTCTTCCAAAATCCCTTTGCAGAGCTGCTAGAATGAGAATAGCCTGGGCAAAAGTTCAGAGAGATCCTACCTCTGCTGGTAACAAAGGGCCTCTCGCTCAGAGTGAAAGGTAGACTGTATGATGCATGTGTGTGAACAGCCATGCTACACGGCAGTGAAACATGGGCTGTGACTGCTGAGGACATGTATAGGCTTGAAAGAAATGAAGCTTGTATGCTCCACTGGATGTGTAATGTCAGTGTGCATACATGACAGAGTGTAAGCACCCTGAGAGAGAAGTTGGACATAAGAAGCATCAGATGTGGTGTGCTAGAAAGACGACTGCACTGGTATGGTCATGTGTTGCGTATGGATGAGGACAGCTGTGTGAAGAAGTGTCACACCCTAACAGTGGATGGAACCTGTGGAAGAGGTAGACCCAAGAAGACATGGAATGAGGTGGTGAAACACGACCTTCGAATGTTGGGCCTCACAAAGGCAATGACAAGTGACCAAGACCTTTGGAGATATGCTGTGCTTGAGAAAACCCGGCAAGCCAAGTGAGATTGTAATTGTGGCCGATGCCAGTGCCGCATAACTGGCCCATTTAAAAGCACCCTTCAATCATTGGGCAATATGTCATGCTTGTGAAGACCTGTGGAACTGAGTGAAATCATAGTTGTGGCTGATGCCAGTGCCACCTGACTGGCACTCATGCTGGTGGCACATAAAAAGCACCATTTGAGTGACATGTAAAAAGTGCCATTTGAACTTGGTAGATGCCAGTGCTG
>NC_043021.1:19120610-19140610 GCF_006345805.1 Octopus sinensis | reverse complement strand
AGTGATAAAGAAATATCCCAGGGATTTTACTGAGTCATGAAGACCTCATAGAACCAGTATGATGAAATGGAAGGGGAAGAAGTTAAAGCTAATTACAAGGAGGAAAGGGGACAGATTCAAAGGGGTTAATTCTCCTCTCATTACCACCTCACCAACACACACGCATTTTGAAACAATGGATTGTTAGCTTACAGATTATCCCCAAATTATGCAGACAGTCTCTAATTAAGGTAACGAATTACAACACACTAGAATTCAGGAGTCTATTTCACATTAATTCTATGATGTTTGGTGCTGATGTATTTACCATATTTGATGGCATAAATGACATGGGTCATAGTTGATGCAACCAAAATTTCAGCAGAATGTAATTGAGGAAGAAGTTCAAGTGCAGTTATTATCATAATATCATAATCATCATCATCATTGTTTAGTGTCCGCTTTCCATGCTAGCATGGGTTGGACGGTTCAACTGGGGTCTGGGAAGCCAGAAGGCTGCACCAGGCCCAGTCTGATCTGGCAGTGTTTCTATAGCTGGATGCCTTTCCTAATGCCAACCATTCCGTGAGTGTAGTGGGTATCTTTTTACGTGCCACCGGCACAGGTGCCAGACGAGGCTGGCAAACGGCCACGATCGGATGGTGCTTTTTACGTGCCACCGGCACGAGGCCAGTCAGGGCGGCATATATATATATAATATATATATTACCGTAATATCAGTGCCAAGCAGTGTTTAGGTATAAGCAAAGTTTAGGTTAGTTAAAATATGTATTAGATGTTGAAATATGTCAAACATTTTAACTAAGCTAAATTATATATATATATATATAGATCCGCATCATCATCATTGTCATCATCATCATTTTGTCTATTTTCCATGCTGGTATGGGTTATATATACATGAGGATTATTTCTATATTAGTTGTTCAAAAGAATGTATATGAGGCCTCATTGCACATACATCAGTATATATATAATTGTCCAAATATACATACATTCAAACATACACAGACAAACTTACAAACACATAGACAAACATATACTCATACAAATATATATAGATATATATACATACAAACACAAGCATAGATACACACAAACATACACACAAATATACATACACATAGGTAAACATACAAATAAACACACCTATATACACATAGGCAACTATAAACACCCAAACACGCATACATACACACACACACACACTTACATACACATATATAAGCATGTCTAGACATGCAGCTATATACATGAGAATACATACGTAAACAATAGATACAAATCTACATATATACATATATATACACACACACATACATACATTCAAAAATAGCCTGTTGATGTTGAAATTCCAGTGAAGGAGCCTTGAATCTAGGTTAAAAACTATCTCTTTCTCTCTTGAAATAAAACTAAATAATGACATACATACATACACATATACATACATACAAGCATACAAGCATATATACATTCACACAAACAAACAAACACACTGTAGCAATATTTAGAGATGTTAATTAATGGATCATGTTAAGTCTTGTGTAAAGCTTTGAGTAAATCTCTCTCTTACTGTTTACATCTCCCAGGAAGAGAAGATGGTTTATGTACAACGATAGGATGAAAACAAGGGAGAAGAGAAACACCAAGAGTTATAAATAAACAATACTCTTTTACTCTTTTACTCTTTTACTCTTTTACTTTGTTTCAGTCATTTGACTGCGGCCATGCTGGAGCACCGCCTTTAGTCGAGCAAATCGACCCCGGGACTTATTCTTTTGTAAGCCTAGTACTTATTCTATCGGTCTCTTTTGCCGAACCGCTAAGTGAAGGGGAAGCAAACACACCAGCATCGGTTGTCAAGCAATGCTAGGGGGACAAACGCACACACACACAAACAAACACACATACACATATATATACATATACATATATACGACAGGCTTCTTTCAGTTTCCGTCTACCAAATCCACTCACAAGGCATTGGTCGGCCCGGGGCTATAGCAGAAGACACTTGCCCAAGGTGCCACGCAGTGGAACTGAACCCAGAACCATGTGGTTGGTTAGCAACAATAAAAAGAAATGAAAAAAAGAAAACAGAAGAAAATCCCCTTTTTTAAGCTGAGGGGTAATAGGTAGGGTTGACTCTTGCCTGTGGTCATGAATATTGGGTAATGTAAGAAAGAGTATGATAGTGAATACAAGGAACTGATATGGGGTTCTTTGAAGGATCTCTGGGGTGATAATACCTGACATGGTGAATAGCTGAGAGATCAAGGTGTCTCTTGAAGTTGAACTGCTGCTTTTCCACATTGAGGGGTCACAGTTCCAGTATTATGGACATGGATTAGAATGTTGCAGGAAAGAACTGTGAGACAGATTCTTTGAGCTGAGTCCCCCTGCAGGAGACCTAGGGGTAGATCAAGAATGAGACGGGTGGATAATACCCAACTCTCAGTTGGTCATGCTTGGGAGTCCAACCAGAAAGTGTAATGAGAGTTGCTTTTGATTGTGGAACTCTGTCGGTTATGACAATGAGGGTTCCAGTCGATCCGATCAACGGAACAGCCTGCTTGTCAAATTAACATGCAAGTGGCTGAGCACTCCACAGACACGTGTACCCTTAACATAGTTCTCAGGGGAGATTCAGTGTGACACAGATTGTGAGAAGGCAGGCCCCTTTGAAATACAGGTACAAGAGAAACAGGAAGAATGAATGAGAGGAAGTTGTGGTGAAAGAGTACAGCGGGGCTCACCCCCCACCCCTGCCGGAGCCACTAGCTGTTTTCGATCACTAAACACTCACAACATCCAGTCTGGGAATCGAAACCGCAATCGTACGACCGCGTGTCCGCTGCCCTAAACACTAAACCATCTACTTACAGATGTGTGGTTTTAGAAGGGAGGAAAATCAGCAGTTGTCAAGGTGAAGGTTGATTATAAACATCACTGATAGATATAAATATATTTAGTTTTATTAAATTAAAGTCTAAATATCTCCTTACAAGATATAGTCTAAAATATTTATTATAATGTAATAATTATTCAAATTTAAAAGGATTGAAAATTTGTCCAGCATAGAATTAATTAAAAGCATTAATTTATGTTTTAAAATCAGTGTTAGCTATTCAGATATTTTGTATGATATTGAATGTCAAATTCTGTGCCAGTTAACTCTGGTTTCTCCTCACCCTGAGCGGATAAATCTTTCGCCTTTTACTAAAGATTTCCGTGGGGAGGAACATTTTAATGAGTCTATAGACTTATTTTTGAAAGCCTCATCTAACCATGAGGCGATAATTAAATTAACATCAGACTAATTAATATTTGGTTAATTGCGACCGCCTAACCATTTTACCTCGGGTTCAGTCACTCAGCGTGTCTTCTATAGTAACCCCAGGCTGATCAAAGCTGTATGTGCAGGAAAGAACTGTGAGACAGATCCTTTGAGCTGAGTCCCCCTGCAGGAGACTTAGGGGTAGACCAAGAATGAGACGGGTGGATAATACCCAACTCTCAGTTAGTCATGCTTGGGAGGCCAACCAGAAAGTGTAATGAGAGTTGATTTCGATCGTGTCACTCTGTCGGTTATGACGATGAGGGTTCCAGTCGATCCGATCAACGGAACAGCCTGCTTGTCAAATTAACATGCAAGTGGCTGAGCACTCCACAGACACGTGTACCCTTCACATAGTTCTCAGGGGAGATTCAGCGTGACACAGATTGTGAGAAGGCAGGCCCCTTTGAAATACAGGTACAAGAGAAACAGGAAGAATGAATGAGAGGAAGTTGTGGTGAAAGAATACAGCAGGGTTTGCCACCACCCCCTGCCAGAGCTTCATGGAGCTTTTAGGTGTTTTCACTCAATAAACACTCACAACACCCAGTCTGGGAATTGAAACCGTGATCCTATGACCGCAAGTCCACTGCCCTAACCACTGGGCCATTGTGCCTTTACTATTGCTTTTGATAGGATCCTATGGAAGAGATGTGGAGGACTCTACCCCTACAACTGGCAGAAGATTTAGGGAAAGGCCAAGAAAGAGACGATTGGATAACATCCATAGTTTCAGAGTGTTGTGCTTGGAAATCCAATGAAAAAAGTCTAGCAATAGTTGTTGCTGATAAGATCTCATGGAGGAGGTGCCTGAGGACTCTCCACCCATGACCCTTCCAGGAGAAGATGGCTGGCTGGATGGATGGATGGTGCTTGCCTTTGGTCTTTCTAGTTTTTGCAGTGGATGAGAAATCAATCTCTTTCTGGGATGATAGTCTATGATAAGTAATTTACTCTATAGAAGAAACTGAAGCTGATGCCTCTAGACAACAGAACGGTGATCATCACCAACAGCGCTGCCACTGTCGGATTGCAGTGGGTTATATTAGTTGTCACATTGACTTAAAGAGAGTGTCAGAACTGACACCACAACCACGACGACGATGACGACAACCACCACCACCACCACCATTTTACGTCTGCTTTCCATGATGGCATGGGTTAGACAGATTGACCACAGCTGGCAGGCAGAAGAGCTACACCAGGTTCCAGGTTCTAATTTGGCTTGGTTTCTACAGCTGGATGTTCTTCCTAATGCCAACCATTTTACAGAATGTACTGGTTGCTTATTATGTGGCACTGGCACAAGACTCTTGCAGGCCAATCCCTTTCAGCAGGGGAAGCAGTGGAGGCCTAATGGCCCAGTGGTTAGGGCAGCAGACTCGCGGTCGGAGGATCGCGGTTTCAATTCCCAGACTGGGTGTTGTGTGTGTTTATTGAGCGAAAACACCTAAAAGCTCCACGTGGCTCCAGTAGGGGGTGGTGGTGACCCCTGTTGTACTCTTTCGCTCCAACTTTCTCTCACTCTTTCTTCCTGTTTCTTGTCCCCAACTTCCTACGCAACCGCTGAGCCTGGATGCGCATTCATCCATCCATCGATGCTCTCAGTGTCGAGAGTTGACCTGCTTTCTCTTCTGCGGGTCTTACGAATAGCAAAGGACCACATATCGGACTTCTTCCAATACGGACGAAGACCGCTTCGCTCAACCAACAAACAAACAAACAAACAAGCAGGGGAAGCAGCCTGGGTCTTCTTGAATACAACAAGGCACCAGATATTTCAGTCCTTTGTCATCGTCTTCGTAAGGTTCAGTGTCTTGAGGTTGTCCTTCAGTATTTCGTCCTATGTCTTCCTGAGTCTCCATGCAACATGGTGAGGTTTAAGTGCCATGGATGTTGCAAAGAGCACAGTGCCAACGACAGGACGAGACAGACCTCCGAGAGATTGGTCGTCTTGCACTGTATCAGTTCGTTTACGTGGATTGAAAGGAAGAAAGGAAAGAAATGAGGAAGGAAGGAAAGAAGGAAGGAAGGAAGGAAGGAAGAAATGAAACTGGATAAAGGACAAAGAAAGAGAAAGAATCATCCTCATCATCATGATAATCATCATCCTCATCATCATCATCCTCACCACCACCTATCTTCCCCTCCTCCTCCTCCCCTCTTCCTAATCATCATCGTCATTGTCACCATCGTCATGGTCATGGTCATTATCATCATCATCATCATCATCCTCACCACCACCTATCTTCCCCTCCTCCTCCTCCCCTCTTCCTAATCATCATCGTCGTTGTCACCATCGTCATGGTCATGGTCATTATCATCATCATCATCATCATCCTCACCACCACCTATCTTCCCCTCCTCCTCCCCCCCTTCCTAATCATCATCATAGTCGTCACCATCGTCATGGTCATGGTCATTATCATCATCATCATCATCATCATCATCATCATCATCATCATCATCGTCATCATCATCATCCTCACCACCACCTATCTTCCCCTCCTCCTCCTCCCCTCTTCCTAATCATCATCGTCGTTGTCACCATCATCATGGTCACTATCATCATCATCATCATCATCATCATCACCATCATCATCATCTAATTTCTTCTTTTCCATGCTGGCATGGGTTGGAAGGTATAAATGAGCGAAACGGCACTTGACAAGGGAAAACTCTAACAGAGAACAATTACGAAAAGAAAATGCAGATTACGAAATAGATAATCAAAGAAGGAGATTAAAAGTAAAGAGAAAATAAGAAAATTTTTATATGCATTGAGTTATAAAGATTAACTGACATTAAACTAGTTAATCCCTATAAGGGATTATGTCTTATGAAAGAAGTCATATCTGGGATTTGTAACCGTTACTGATTGTGAAGACGCTTGTTTTTTTATTCATTTATTTTATTACTTGGTTTAGTTATTTGCATGTGGCCATACTGGAGCACTTGCCTTTAAGGGATTTTTAGTCGAAGAAATCAAACCCTGGATTTATTCTTTGTGTGTGTGTTTATCTCTGTGTGTCTTTGTGTCTGTGTTTGCCACCCCACCCCCACACCCCATTGCAGTATGACAACCAGTGTTGGTTCTTTTACATCCCCACAACTAAACAGTTCAGCAAAGCCACACACATGCAAACGTACACGAGCACGCATATACATACATATATAGACTCTGTTGCCTTGTATGTTATTTTTTTTCATTATCTTTTCTATTCTTACTTGTTTAACACTCTCTTTACTCTTTTTACTTGTTTCAGTCATTTGACTGCAGCCATGCTGGAGCACCGCCTTTAGTCGAGCAACTCGACCTTGGGACTTATTCTTTGTAAGCCCAGTACTTATTCTATCAGTCTCTTTTGCCGAACCGCTAAGTGACGGGGACATAAACACACCAGCATCGGTTGTCAAGCAATGCTAGGGGGACAAACACAGACACAGAAACATACACGCACACATATATACGATGGGCTTCTTTCAGTTTCCGTCTACCAAATCCACTCACAAGGCTTTGGTCGGCCCGAGGCTATAGTAGAAGACACTTGCCCAAGGTGCCACGCAGTGGGACTGAACCCAGAACCATGTGGTTGGTAAGCAAGCTACTTACCACACAGCCACTCCTGCGCCTCTTTACTCTTTTTACTTGTTTCAGTCATTTGACTGCGGTAATGCTAGAGCACCGCCTTTAGTCGAGCAACTCGACCCCGGGACTTATTCTTTGTAAGCCCAGTACTTATTTTATCAGTCTCTTTTGCCGAACCGCTAAGTGACGGGGACATAAACACACCAGCATTGGTTGTCAAGCAATACTAGGGGGACAAACACAGACACAGAAACATACACGCACACATATATACGATGGGCTTCTTTCAGTTTCCGTCTACCAAATCCACTCACAAGGCTTTGGTCGGCCCAAGGCTATAGTAGAAGACACTTGCCCAAGGTGCCACGCAGTGGGACTGAACCCGGAACCATGTGGTTGGTAAGCAAGCTACTTACCACACAGCCACTCCTGCGCCTATTTAATTTGATTCTGGTTTTGACGAACTTGTGTTGGTCTCTGAGATTGATTCAGGGTTTCTTATAAATTTGGCTTTTGCTGTTAAATCACAAAGGTTTCTAATGCCTTTATGTTGCTGTGGTACTGTTGGTCACAATGGTGTTTATCATTTATTCATCCAGTGTAAACCAAAAAATACAATGGTTACATTATTTGCGAGACGTATCAAAGACCACATCGCATTGACTGAACTAGACTCAAATGGTTGCAACAGGGACAGAAACAGGTTTACAATTTAATCAAATATTTAAAACAGTAATTATATTCTGGATTTTTAGTTCTCTCTCTTTGTTTTTTCTTTTTCTCCACACATCTATATATCTACCTGGATCTTTTCGGATTGAACGGCAGATTTTTCTAGCAGTGTCATATGAAATTGTCACCCATAATTATGACCCTAGTATCGATCTATTGCATTTCAATCTGTTTTAGGGTTAGGGGTGGGGGGAAGGGTATCTTTTTTTCTTCACAAATGTAAATAAACCCAATCTGTTTCTTAAACGAGGGACATTATCATACGGCACAGAATGTTTTCACCTCAATAGACGTCATTGATTGGTTGAAATTGCAGAAATTGAAGAAAAAAATACAACAAATATCTTACAAACTATAGAATTTTCTCAATAAAGCCAAGAGAAAAAGATGTTTTATAAACACATTCTCACCAGTATACGAAGTTTAAAAGTGTTTAGTTACGTGGAAATTATTTTAAAAAACTGCTGTTCAAACCGAAAAGATCCATCTACTTGTAAGCATATATATATAAAAGATCCATCTGCTTGTAAGCATATATACAGTAATACCTCACTTTACAAGGATCCGCTTGTGTAAAAGTTTCTACTACCATAACAAATGCTTCTGTGTGTTACTGAGGAATTTATAGAGAGCGAAAAGAAAGCTACTCTTAAGCAAACAACTCTAGATTTGTTTTCCAAAAAGAAATCTACAAGTCTGTCTACAAGTGCTTGTGAATTGGCGATCGCATCTACAAGTGATGGTGTGTGTAATTCTAGTGTGAGTGAAAGTGATTCAGAAAACGATTATAATAACAATATTTAAAAAATTTTTACGTTTATATATTTGTTTTGCAAGATTTTTTATGTGAAGTTGTGTGTTGAAACAGACATTGTTGTATTTCGGAATGGTCATTTTGCCAGTTTAGCCAATAAAAACACATGCACTATATATTTGGTGTTACTTTGCTTCAGTTTTATTTATTTTTTACATTAATCTTAATCTTATTTCGGCCAGAATTCTTTCGTCACACTCCTGTGACCTCATCAGTGGTCCTTTGCTTTCTTCTTTCTTATTTGTGTGTCTCTCCTTACTAACGGCCAGCCATTTTGTATTTTGCATTTCTATTGTATGTGTCTTCATTTGCGCATGCGTATATCTATGTGTGTCTATGTTTAGTTAGTGTGTGTGTGTGGGGGGGGAGTGTTTATATACGTTTGTGTAATTTATTTTTGTTTTTGTTTATTTTTATCTTTTTTAATTATTGACATTCTTTATACTTTACATAAAATACTCTTTACATTCTCCTGTTTTTTCATTGACATTTATTTATGAGTATAATAAATTTTACAGGTGAAATATTTTTTCTGGGAACGAATTACGATTTATAACATTGCTACTATGGGAAATTATTGCTCTGCTTTACAAGTTTTCGCTTTACGAGTGGTCTCCAGGAACAAATTAACTCATATATTGAGGTGTTACTCATATATTGAGGTCTATCTATCTATCTATCTGTCTGTCTGTCTGTCTGTCTGTCTTTCTATCTACCCATCTATCAACCAATCCATTTGCCTGCCCGTTTGTCTGTAAGTCTATCTCTATCTATCTACCTATCTATCTATCTATCTATCCATCTATCTATCTGTCTGTCTGTCTGTCTGTCTGTCTGTCTGTCTTTCTATCTGTCTGTCTGTCTGTCTGTCTTTCTATCTGTCTGTCTGTCTTTCTATCTTTCTATCTGTCTGTCTGTCTGTCTTTCTATTTGTCTGTCTTTCCTTCTATCTGTCTGTCTGTCTTTCTATCTGTCTGTCTATCTATCCATCTATCAACCAATCCGTCTGTCTGTCTGTAAGTTTATCTATCTATCTATTACCTACCTATCAGCCTGTCTGTCTGTATGTCTCTCTCCCCCCCCTCTCTCTCTCTCTCTCAGTCTGTTTGTCAGTCAGTCTGTCTAACAGTCTGTCATCTAATCTAACTGATCTGTCCACCTCTCTATTAAGTGCACCCCCAAACTCCTCCCCATCCTTGCCACCCTCCATCCTCACCCTATTCCTCCCATTCCCCCCACTCGCCCCACTCCCAACACCCCCTATCCTTCTTTCTCCTACTCATCCAGGAAACTTCATATTTATCCATCTACAACGGACACCTATCCACCTCCAGCAACACCGCTTGCAAAACCTTTTATTAAACCACAGCATGAAATCATTTTCAAACACCTCCCTCCCTCCCTCCCTCCCTCCCTTCCTTCCTTCCTTCCTTCATTCTTTCTTTCCTTCCTCCCTCCCTTCCTTCCTTCCTTCCTTCCTTCCTACCCGTATTTTAATTACTCCATATTATCTAAGTCCATTCACTTCATTTACAAGCGGAAACAATTTCAAAACCCGAGCTCTTTTCTTCTGGTGACCTTCACACATGGGATATGGATTACATAGTTAATCCGTTTCTTTATTTAATCCAGTCCTGAGGAGACTAGATTAAAACAAGCATTAATGCATGGCTTTAAATATCATTCGACATACTATCTACCAATAACTAACTTCAAAGTCACTAAAAGTAACCGATATTCGACAAAGATCTATAGACTACCCAGAACAAACACATGTTTGGTCATAGCATTCTAAAAACAAGGACTAAAACATTAAATAACTCAAAGGGGCCAGTGGTAGGTATTTGAAGATAGGAGGAATTACAACCGTGTTTCGTGGTCTGCTACCACAACAGCTCCTTTATAGGATCCTGTTAGCTCAAGACATCATCAGGAGGAACCACGTCCAGTTTCGGCCCCTACTCCTCTACCGTTTTGATGTGGTGGGGCCACCCCCTTTCGGAGGTGTCTTCAGCTCTGGTGTTAGGTGCATGTCTTCTTTCTTCTTCTTTCTTCTGTTCCCTGGCCTCTTCGATGTATTGTCAGCGAGTGTCAGCAGGTGACTGACTGTCTTGTCAAATTTTTCCCTTTAAATACCTGCCGCATAGGCTCCAGCGGGCAGCCCCAGCAAGTTGTCACGTGGTCAATCTGGTGGACAGTTATTGATCCAGAAACATGTGTCCTTTTATCCAATGTCCTCTTACCTCCAGGCAATAAGCCTGTCTTCTTTCTTAATGACAAGTCAGTTCTGGAGAAAATTCTTCATTCTTGAGGGTATCGTCCCTTTTCAAATGGAGCTGGTTCCAGTTGTCATTTGATAATTATGATGCATCATCTAGAGAAGGAGATAATTTTTATATATATCAAGAATTTATATTGTATGATATTTGATATACCTGTATTTGTCTATCTTGTCCAAATAAATACCACTGGCCATTGACCAATTTTCCTGAGCTCATTTTTGTTTAAATTCTTTTTACCTATGGACCCCTTTGATTCCTACAACTGGTACCTGGATCCCCATAACTGGTACCTTGGGTAAGTGTCTTCTACTATAGTCTCAAGCTTACCAAAGCCTTGTGAGTGAATTTGGTAAGTAGAAACTGAAAGAAGGCGGCGAGTTGGCAGAAACGTTAGCACGCCAGGTGAAATGCTTAGCGGTATTTCGTCTGCTGTTATGTTCTGAGTTCGAATTCTGCCGAGGTCGGCTTAGCCTTTCATCCTTTCAAGGTCGATTAAATAAGTACCAGTTACGCACTGGGGATCGATTATATCGACTTAATCCGTTTGTCTGTCCTTGTTTGTCCACTCTGTGTTTAGCCCCTTGTGGGTAGTAAAGAAATAGGTATTTCTCCTGCTGCTATATTCTGAGATTAAATTCCGCCAAGGTTGACTTAGCCTTTCATCCGTTCAAGGTTGATTAAATAAGTACCAGTTATGCACTGGGGTCGATATAATCGACTTAATCCATTTGTTTGTCCTTGTTTGTCCACTCTGTGTGTAGCCCCTTGTGGGCAGTAAAGAAATAAGAAACTGAAAGAAGCCTGTCTATATGTATATGTATGTGTGTGTGTGTGCATGTACATGTGTGTGTGTTGCTTTTATGTTTGTCTCCTATGACTGTTGGTGAGTTTACATTCCTGTAACTTAGCAGTTCGGCAAAAGTGACTGATAGAATAAGTACCAGGCTTCAAAAGAAAATACTGTGGTACATTCATTCAACTAAAATTCCTCCAGGTGGTGCCCCAGCATGGACACAGTCTAATGACTGAGGCAAGTAAAAAATAAAAGATATACATATATATATTATATATGTATACATGCGTGTGTGTGTGTGTATGTGTGTGTGTGTGTGTGTGACCATCATCATCATCATCATCGTTTAACGTCCGTTTTCCATGCTGGCATGGGTTGGATGGTTTGACAGGAACTGGCAATCTGATGTGACAGTGTTTCTACAGCTGGATGCCCTTCCTAACGCCAACCACTCTCAGAGTGTAGTGGGTGCTTTTTACGTGTCACCAGCACAGGAGCCAGTAAGGCAGGCCTGGTATCAATCACGTTCAGATGGTGCTTTTTACACGCCACCAACACGAGGGCCAGCCAGGGGGTACTGGCATCAGCTACATTCAAATTGTGCTTTTTACGTGCTATATATATATATATGTGTGTGTGTGTGTGTATACATATGCATGCATATATATATATATATATATATATATTATATAATTAGGGTTTAGTAAAATAACGCCTGCGCATTTTGAATTTGTTGGCACTGTCAGTGGGAGCTGGTTCATCTGAAGCGACAAGTACGCCGATGGGTAAAGTTCCTTCTTTTTAGTGTTTCCAAATCCAAATTAAGAAATTTTGAGCTGACGATAGAAATGCTGATTTTATTTGGCTAATCTTGAAACGTTGACGTACTCAAACGATCTATGTACTTGTGATATTTTTCTGTATTTACCTCCAAACCTTCGTGAGCTGTCTGGAGTAAACATTATCTGAGAGAAACTTTCTTTAAGTAGTAGAAACAGCTAAAAAAACTTTTTTGGCTGCTATTTCTACTAAGTTCAGTATGTGGCAAAGTAATTTATTTTACTAAGCCCTAATTATATAATGTAATATTTTGAATTCACCTTAAATGGTCCTTTTACATACTGAACACTTGGTGAAATTGATTGATTAATTAATTTTACCCTCAATTGTTGATATATATATATATATATTAGCACGCCGGGCAAAATTCCGCCGAGGTCGACTTTGCCTTTCATCCTTTCGGGGTCGATAAATAAAGTACCAGTTTCGCACTGGGGTTGATGTAATCGGCTTAATCCGTTTGTCTGTCCTTGTTTGTCCCCTCTATGTTTAGCCCCATGTGGGTAGTAAAGAAATATATATATATATATATATATATATATATATATATATATATATCATATATAATACTATTTCACAAATATAAAAACAGCTATACCAACATACCTCAACATATATATATGTGTGTGTGTGTGTGTGTATATACATTTATGAACACACCCACACACATTATAGTACGCACATATATGCTCACCAAGAAACATAAGACTGTTTTAAGTAAACACATCATGAGGCTGCTTCTTCCTACAATGTCAGGTAGTTGGAGATTATAAACAGATAACCTTTCTCACAACACAAATTCATTATCCAATTTAATTAACGAGATAATCGATATGGCCTTCAAACAGGTCAAGCAGAAACCACCGATTATTATCAAAACACACACACACACACACACACAAATGCATACAAATACTACAGTCACTGTGAATTCAGGGAGTATGATAAAATGTAAACAGAAATGTCCAAGTTTGTTGTTCTGATTGACCCAAGGAGGCGCTCTACATTATTATGTGGTTTCTGCCTGTCCTTTGGTGCAATGGAACTGATAATATATAATATAATGAAATTATTGTATACAGTGCTCAGGTGCACCACAACTTGTCAGAAAGTGCATATAAAGTACATGCAGTAGAGTAGAAATGTCTGGAAAGTGAACATGCTTGTGTGTGTATCAAGTGTAGTGTTGGCGAATCTCAGGAAGCATGGAAGTTTTGAAGGATGCAGTGCTCCGACAACTAACAACCGATGCCGGCAGTTTGTTCCACGCTTCAGCAACTCTCAGCGTGAAAAAATGTTTCCTGAAGTCATGGGAGCTGTGCTGTTTTCTGACTTTGTAAATATGTCCACGGGTGTTAGATGGGTGGAGTTTGAAGAGGTGCTCAGAGTTATTGTTTGTGCGATGAGATTACATACAAATACTCTTTTTTCTAATGGAAGTACAAGGCCTCAAATTTGGGGGAAGGGATTAAGTCAATTACATTGACCCCAGTGCATAACTGGTACTTATTTAATCGACCCTGAAAGGATAAAAGGCAAAGTTGACCCTGGGCAGAATTTGAACTCAGTACGTAAAGGTGGACGAAATATTGCTAAGCATTTCACCTGGCATGCGAACAATCCTGCCAGCTCGCCGCCTTATATTACATCATCATTTGATGTCCATTTTCCACGCTAGCATGGGTTGGACGGTTCAACTGGGGTCTGGAGCCATGGAGGCTGCACCAGACTCTAATTTGATTTGGCAGTGTTTCTACAGCTGGATGCCCTTCCTAACGCTAACCACTCCGTGAGTGTAGTGGGTGTCTTTTTACGTACCACCGGCACAGGGGCCAGAGTAGGCTGGCAAACGGCCACTATCGGTTGATGCTTTTACGTGTCACCGACACGGACGCCAGTCAGGTGGCACCGGCATCTTCCACATTCGGATGGTGCTTTTTACGTGTCACTGGCACGGGTGTCTTAACTGCAATTTCCATTTGAATTTTTATTTTGATTTTGATGTACATATAAATAATAAGGTGTTGAGCTGGCAGAATCGTTAGCACGCTAGGAAAAAAAATCCTTAGCAGCATTTCATCCGTCTTTATGTTCTGAGTTCAAATTCTGCCAAGGTCAACTTTGCCTTTCATCCTCTCGGGGTTGATAAAATAAATACCAGGTGAGCACTGGAATTGAAGCAATTGACTTAACCCCTACCCTAAAACTGCTAGCCTAGTACCCAAATAGGAAACCATCATTATTATTAAGGTGGTGAGTTGGACTCCTCTGTAACTTTTGTGCCACCCTGTATTAAATATGTTCAGTAATGTGGGTACAGGCATGGCTGTGTGATGAGAAGCTTGGAAGCTTGTTTTCCAACCACATGGTTTTGGGTTCAGTCCCACAGAGTTGCACCCTGAGCAAGTGTCTTCTGCCATAGCCTTGGGTCAACCAAAGCCTTGTGAGTGGATTTGGATATATGGAAACTGAAAGAAGCCCATCATATACATATAGATATAGATAGATGTGTATGTGAGTGAGTGAGTGTGTGTGTGTGTGTGTGTGTGTTTGTCCTCCGCCACTGCTTGTCAACCGGTGTTAGCGTGTTTACATCCCCATAACTTAATGGTTCAGCCAAAAAAGATTGATAGAATAAGTACCAGGTTGACTAAAAATTCCTTAAGGTGGTGCCCCAGCATGGCCGCAGTCTAATGACTGAAACAAGTAAAAGATAAAAGATGCAGGTGTGGCTGTGTGGGAAGAAGCTTGCTTCCCAACCACATGGTTCCGGGTTCAGTCCCACAGCATGGCACCTTGGACAAGTGTCTTCTACTGTAGCCTTGAGCTGACCAAAGCCTTGTGAGTGGATTTGGTGGACGGAAACTGAAAGAAGCCCATCATATATGTGTGTGTGTGTGTGTGTATTTGTCCCCACCACCATCACTTGACAACCGATGATGGTGTGTTTACATCCCCATACCTTAGCGGTTCAGCAAAAGAGACCGATAGGATAAGTGCTAAGCTTACAAAGAATAAGTCCTGCAGTCGACTTGTTCAACTAAAGACGGTGCTCCAGCATGGCCGCAGTCAAATGACTGAAACAAATAAAAGACTACCCACACAACCATTACTTAACAAGAACTTGTACTGCATTTACTGCATAACAGCTTAACAGTTTCATAACAGACAGACAATTCTTTGAAGCTTTCTAAATGCAGAAAATGCTATGCTTTTCTATATGTTACTCATGGTTACCAACTGCAGTAAAGAATTGTCATTTTTAAAACTGAGACAATATCAAAATCAACAAAGGAGCCCCATGGGTTAATCCTTTAGCATTTAAACCAGGGTTTGCCAAGCTTTTTCAACCATCGACTCCCTTTAGCCACTTCTTTCCCATTGACCCTCTTTAACCACTTCTCCTTCCACATCAACCCCGCCTTTAGTCACTTCTCCTTCCATGTCAACCATCCACCTCATTTAAAATATCTTAATACTCCTACCCTACCATACCATATCTTAAATGCATAGTGTGATCATTACCAGCTTTAGTCCTGCAGATGTGGTTGGCATTAGAAAGGGCATCCAGCTGTAGAAACTCTGCCAGATCAAGATTGGGGCCTGGTGCTCCAATCTGGTTCGCCAGCCTTCAGTCAAAATCGTCCAACCCATGCTAGCATGGAAAGCGGACGTTAAACGATGATGATGATGAAGATGGTACTGATGGTACTGATGGTACTGATGCCGGCAATTAAAATGCCGGCAATTAAGAAATTCTATTGAAGATGACATACTTTTTACATTTAAAACTACGTGCACGAGTATACAGCATTAAACTTCCAATTTTACGGAATTGTTTTCAGAGTTAGATAATACAGACATATTTGAAATAATCGCTTCATTATTTATTTATTCTTTTACTTGTTTCCTTCACTTGACTGCAGCCATGCTGGAGCAGCACCTTTAGTCAAACAAATCAACCCCAGGACTTATGCTTTGTAAGCTTAGTACTTATTCTATCAGTCTCTGTTGCCGAACCACTAATTTATGGGGACATAAACACACCAACATCAGTTGTCAAGCGATGGTGCAGGGACAAACACAGACACAAATAACAAACACAGTATCTTCCAAATCCACTCACAAGGCTTTGGTTGCCTTGAGGCTATAGTAGAAGACACTTGTCCAAAGTGCTACGCAGTGAGACTGAACCCGGAACCATGTGGTTGACAAAGCAAGCTTCTTACCACACAGCCACTCCTGCGCCAACAATTAATTAAAGACTCCGCTGGTTACGACGACGAGGGTCCCAGCTGATACGATCAACGGAACAGCTTGCTCGTGAAATTAACATGCAAATGGCTGAGCATTCCACAGACACGTGTACCCTTAATGTAGTTCTCGGGGATAATCAACGTGACACAGAGAGTGACAAGGCTCACCCTTTGAAATACAAGTACAACTCATTTTTGCCAGCTGAGTGGACTGGAGCAACGTGAAATAAAGTGCCTTGCTCAAGGACACAATGCGTCGCCGGGAATCGAACTCACAACCTTACAATCATGAGCCGAATGCCCTAACCACTAAGCCACGCGCCCTCACTGCGCCAACAATATCAATGTGAGGAATGAGCATGGTTCTGACTAAGTACTGCAAGCTGTTCATCTGGGTGAGCTGGTCTTTCACATGCTGACCCCCATTTGACACCTTGGCTATCATTGACCCCATGTAATTCCTTGTCGAGCCCTAGGGAGTCCCTTGGACCCCCCCCCCCTTGGTGACCCCTGATTTAAACAAACCACATCTGGCCCAAACATTTCACCTGCTTTATCTGTTTAAACCAACCAGATCTGGCCTCTCGCACTCACCCTTAAATGTCACCCTTAAGAGATAATGGATGATTAATTCAAAACAATGTGAATAAATAAACATTACAGTTGACAGAATAAACTAAATGCAAAAGGGTTAAAGTCGTCCTGTTGTCTGTAGGTCATGGGTTGAATCATTTCCACGAACCCTGTTATTTTTCCTATTTTGTGTTTTTGGTGGTAAAATTACCCTACTGCCTGGTTTAATACAATCTACTGGTTTGTTTGTTTGTTCGTTCCTTCTTGGGCCATGCCTGGCTCATAAGGGCCGGTTTCCTGGTTTCTTGGCGTATAGGTTCCCCACCTGGATGGGACGCCAGTCCATCGCAGGTGAGCTGCAAGATGCAGGAGGAAAGAGTGAGAGAAAGTTGTGGCGAAAGAGTCAGCAGAAGTTTCGCCATTACCTTCTGCCGGAGCCGCATGGAGCCTTAAGTGGTTCACTCATAAACAGACACATCGTCCAGTCTGAGATTCAAACCTGTGATCCCTCGACCGCGAGTCCACTGCTCTAACCACTAGGCCATGTGCCTCCGCATCTACTGGTCTATGAGTGCTTTTAGCACCCATGACCCAGGATGTTCTATAGCAATCATTCTAAGATCACACACACACACACGCACACACAACATACTTTAACCCCCACTACTCTGAAGATGGCCATGTGCATGGCCGAAAGCTCACGTTCTCCTCTTCCCTTTGTGTAGCTTCTTCCTAAGCTGTCAAACAAACCTGCTCAACCAAAGATTTGCTTAATCGACCCTGTCGCCATTTGTTTCGCTAACCCTGCAACACGTAAAAGGCTGAATTATAATTACACAAAGACATACCCACGCAGCCAACTCCAGACACACACACACACACACACTCGCTCATACTGTTTGCAAGCATATACACGAACAAATGCACTGAGGCGTAAAACTAGGAGTGCGAGTGAACGTGACCATGTAATTTTATGTCTTTAGTATTTCCTGGTTCTGGTTGGCTGAGCAACAACTGCATCATTTACAACAAGGCCATCACAAACAGTTCCCATACAGAACATCATTGTCATCATCACAGACTTCAGTCGACCTGCTATTACCAACGTAGATTTCATATGCTCTTTTTACTCTTTTACTTGTTTCAGTCATTTGACTGCGGCCATGCTGGAGCACCACCTTTAGTCAAGCAAATCGACCCCAGGACTTATTCTTTGGAAGCCTAGTACTTATTCTATCGGTCTCTTTTGCCGAACTGCTAAGTTACGGGGATGTAAACACACTAGCATTGGTTGTCAAGCGATGTTGGGAGGACAAACACAGATATACAAACATATATGCAGGAGTGGCTGTGTGGTAAGTAGCTTGCTAACCAACCACATGGTTCCGGGTTCAGTCCCACTGTGTGGCATCTTGGGCAAGTGTCTTCTGCTATAGCCCCGGGCCGACCAATGCCTTACGAGTGGATTTGGTAGACGGAAACTGAAAGAAGCCTGTCGTATATATGTATATATATATATATATGCCTGTGTGTGTCTGTGTTTGTCCCCCTAACATTGCTTGATGCTGATGTGTTTACGTCCCTGTCACTTAGCGGTTCAGCAAAAGAGACCGATAGAATAAGTACTGGGCTTACAAAGAATAAGTCCCGGGGTCGATTTGCTCGACTAAAGGCAGTGCTCCAGCATGGCCGCAGTCAAATGACTGGAACAAGTAAAAGAGTAAAAGAGTAAAAGGGTATATACACACACATACACACCCATGCACACACACACACACACACACACACACACACACACACACACACACACACACACACACACACACACACACACACATATATAGGGAGAGTTTACGAAAAAACAAAAGACGAAGACAGGTGGTGTACAAAACAAACAGATGTATTAGTATAACGCTCAGGAATAAAAAAATTCTTTTATGTTTCGAGCCTATGCTCTTCTACAGAAAGGGACACAGAAAAAACAAGGAGAGAAATATATATATACATATATACATATACATATAAATATACATATACATATACACAATGGGCTTCTTTCAGTTTCTGTCCACCAAATCCACTCACAAGGCTTTGGTCGGCCCGAGGCTATAGTAGAAGACACTTGCCCAAGGTGCCACGCAGTGGGATTGAACCTGGAACTATGTGGTTCGTAATCAAGCTACTTACCACACAGCCACTCCTGCGAGACATAAAGCGGAGTACTGCTGGGTGTATCTCCTGATGGATATTAATTTCTTACCTAATTACAAAGCCTAAAACTGATGTAAAGTGTATGGGCCAGCCACAGGCAATCTACAGCCTGTGACATTTTCTGAATGTCATGCCTAATGAAAAAAAAATTAGCTTGAATCTTTTTAGAAGTGCAATCTGCCTGATTGTGAAAAGTATCTCACGTGGCCTGTTTCTCAAAGAAAACCCCCAAAAACGGTGTCCATGCCTGGTGTAAGGTTATAAACAGTGGCATCAGTTTTATCCAAAAGGCAAAGTCAACCTCGGCAGAATTTGAACGTAGAATGTAAATTCAGAAGAAGAGCTGCTAAGTGTTTTGTTCAGCATGCTAACGATTCTGCCAATTACACTAGATTAATGATTTTAATAAATACTGCATGGTTTTCAAAAATTCACTGAAACAAGGCAGTGCATTTCTGCAGAAATATGGTAATAAGACGGTCAAGGAACTAACTTTTTTGACATTTTTTCCTCAACAGGAATTTTACTCTACTAGAAGTGCTGAAAAGTACCTGGCTTTGGGTAAAAGAAAAT
>NC_043021.1:19113110-19118110 GCF_006345805.1 Octopus sinensis | reverse complement strand
ATATATATATATATATATATATGTAGTGCAGGCATAGCATGGATTCCAACCCTCAATAGCCAAATTTCATTTGACAGTTCAGCACCACTTTTCTCACCAAAAAAAACTATTGTTTTACCTTGAGAAAAGTGGTGTTGGACTGTTAAGTGAAATTTGGCTATTGAGGATCAAATCCACGCTATGCCTGCATGAAGTTCACTACATATACATATACATACATACATATATATATATATATATATATATATATACAATATGTTACATTACTCGGTAGTCAAGATAAAACTCTGAGTTTCAGATGCCGAAGTGGAAATCCACAACACCATCTCTTCGGTTATCTGGCTATTTGAAGTATAACTATAGACTTAGTATAACTATAGACACTAACCTGACGGTTGTCAATTTCTTAGACGTTTCCTTAGATCTTAATAATAATATTTATAAGCCTTATAGGAAGCCCAATGATAGACTAAGTTATATTAATGTAGGTTCATGCCATCCCCCTATAGTATTCAAAAATTTAGTTAAAAATATTAGTAAGAGGATTTCTAGCCTCTCATCTAATGAGGACATCTTCAATAGCGTTGCCCCAGTTTATAATAAAGCTTTAAAAGATAGTGGTTTTAGCGAAAAAATAAATATACACCTATCACCAGCCCAACAATAAGGAAAAGGAATAATAGAAATAGGAAGGTCATCTGGTTTACGCCCCCTTACTCACCCGAGGTGGCCTTCAATATAGGTAAATATTTCCTAGCACTGATAGATAGACATTTTCCAGTTAACTATGCTTATAGGAAACTCTTCAATAGACACAATTTAAAAATTAGTTTTAGTTCAACTACCAATTTTAAAAACATAATCAATCATAACATACAAAAAACACAAGAAGAAAACAGCTGTTCATGCAGGAATAAAGAATTGTGCCCGCTAAATGGAGCTTGCATGTCCAAGACCATCATATATGAAGCTACCGTAAACTCTATAAACCACTAAAGACACCGTTTCGACGAAGAAATACGTGGGCCTGACAGAGGGTAATTTCAAGGCCAGGTTCAATAACCACACTTTGAGCTTTAGGCACTGGAACAAAAGAAAAGCGACACAATTATCCAATCATATTTGGTCTTTAAGAGATAAAGGTGTCGATTATAACATACAATGGAAGATTTTGCCAGATGTAAGCCCTATACTAACGGCAGCGGAAGGTGCGGTTTATGCGACATGGAGAGATGGCTTATCTGGAAAAGCAGCTTAGACCCTACCACATGTCTAAATACAAGGACAGAGCTTTTCGGATCATGCCCACATGTGACTAAATTTCTGTTACGTTTTTGGTCCCAAAGAAAACGGATAGAACATGCTTTCTGTGTTATGTCCCAAGAAGATTTTATATATTTTTATATATTTTTATTTATATTTTTATGTATTTTTATATAATTTTTATGACGAAAAATGCGAGCGATGTAAGTACGCAGGCAAAGCAGAGTTATAACAGAGTAATTTCCCTTCATTTTTAACGGTATTTTTTCATAACGTTTTCAAATAGCCAGATAACCGAAGAGATGGTGTTGTGGATTTCCACTTCGGCATCTGAAACTCAGAGTTTTATCTTGACTACCGAGTAATGTAACATTTGTATAGATAAATTTCCTCTATTTACATAATATTGAGGTCTCTTTCTTTCTTTTGTTATCTTACGTTTTATCAATATATATATATATATATATATATATATATATATATATATATATATACATACATACATACATCTTTATTGGAAACCGGCTCCCTCCTTCGGGGAAGATTTATAATAATTAGAAAATAGAAGAGGCCTAAATTCATAGACAGACAGACAGACAGACAGACAGACACATATGTACACACACATACACACACTCTCTCTCACACACACACACACACACACATAATTTATTTAAAGGATCAGTACATTTTATATACATATATATATATATACCTACATGCATATTCACACACATATAGAGAAACAGAGAGAAAGAGGGAGTGAGGCTGACACAGAGAAAGTCAAGAGAGAGAGAGAGAGAGAGAGAGAGAGAAAGAGAAAGAGAAAGAGGGAGAGGATAATATTTTGTGCAAATATTGAGAACAGAAAAAGACAATGAAAGTTATAAAAAATTCTGCATCTAACAGGATATGATGTGAAAGAGAAATAATGATAGACAGAAAGGATGAAGGAGTTGGAGCAATTAAAAGGAGACGGAGAGAAAGAGCAAGATGGAGAACATATATGGTTTTTCGATATAGGTATTTCACGCAGGCTGATAAAAAACTGTTATATAATCCATTATTGTTTTGTCAATGACCGATGTCTGAGTTAGTCTGTCGTTACCAATGCGAGTCGGGGGGTAATCAAGATTGCCGAGCTGATTACAAGCATTTAGTTTTTTTGTTCAATAAACGACATTTCTGTGATTATCCGCCTGGACCAAACTGGTTAAACTTAGGGAAAAATGGATACTGCAAGTTATGTATAATTTATGCTGTATATTATACCTATTTCTTTACTACCCACAAGGGGCTAAACACAGAGAGGACAAACAAGGACAGACAAACAGATTAAGTCGATTTATATTTACATATATATAATGTGAATAAAAAAATATATATATTATGTAAATAATCTTTTCTACTCTAGGAAGAAGGCCCGAAAATTTTTTTGGGAGGTGGGGGGGGGGGGCCAGTCCATGAGATCAACCTCAGTGCGTAACTGGTACTTATTTAATCAACACCAAAAGGATGAAAGGCAAAGTCGACCTCGGCAGAATTTGAACTCAGAACGTAGCGGCAGAATTTGAACTCAGAACGTAGCAGGTAGATGATATTCATACCCACACAACACACTTACATATAACATGCACATACACACACACACACTCACACAAATTCACACACACATACAAATTCACATGCAAATTCACACATACACACACACATAAAAATTGACACGTACACATACAAATTCACACACACACACACAAATTGACACACACATACAAATTCACATATAAATTGACACATACACATACAAATTCACATACATATACATACACACACACACATAATTCATACACACACAAACATGATAAAATATATATACATATTGACAATATGGCAAAAACGAAGCTAAGTGGGGAGTGTTCTGCCTTCAGCCAATAGACTGTGGCCATGCTGGGGCAGCACCGTGAAGGGTTTTAGTAGAACAAATCAACACCAGAACTTGTTTTTTGTTCAGCCTGGTACTCTTTTTATTCTATCAGTCTCTTTTACTGAACTGCTAAGTTACATGAATGTAAACACACCAACACCGGTTTGTCATATAGATATATATATATATGGTAGGATCTTGCATATGCGATTTAGTAAGTTGAGATTTTTTCATGCAATTAGTGGACAAAAATCTCTTTAAGGTTCCGTGAAAAATCATCATGTTTTCTATGCTAGCATGAACTGGACAGTTTGGCAGGATCTGGTGAGCCACCGGGTCTGCACAGAGCACCCTGTCAGCTTTGGCATGGTTTTTTTTTTTATGTTTGGTTGCTTTTCCTAATGCCAAACTCTAATTTGTGTACTCCATGCTTTTTTCAGGGCACCAGCACAAGTGGGGGTTTTTGGTTTTTTTTCCTGTGCAACTCTACCAAATCCATTCACAAGGTTTTGGTCAGCCCGAGGCTATAGTAGAAGACACTTGCCCAAGGTGTCACACAGTGGGAATGAACCTGGAACCATGTGGTTCGTAAGCAAGCTACTTACCACACAGCCACTCTTGCTTCTAACTTTTCCTTTAAGAGCCATGTTGATACAGAAGAGAAGCCACATTTTGCAACAGTATCTTATAGTATTACATATTAGTGTCATGTAATATCTCTGTCATGGAGGCACATGGCCCAGTGGTTAGAGTAGCGAACTCACGGTCAAGGGATCGTGGGTTTGAATCTCAGACTGGGCGATGTGTGTGTTTATGAGTGAAAACACCTAAGCTCCATGTGGCCCCGGCAGAAGGTAATGGCAAACTTCTGCTGACTCTTTCGCCACAACTTTCGCTCACTCTTTCCTCTTGCACCTCGCAGCTCGCCTGTGCCGGACCAGTGTCCCATCCAGGTGGGAAACCCATATGCGAATGAAACTAGGAAACTGGCCCTATGAGCCAGGTGTGGTTCAAGAATGAACAAACAACAACGAAATATCTTTGTCACAGAGTCAATAGAGCATCGATAACAGCACCAAACAACCAGCTTCATGACAGGTTCTTTGCTGTCCTGTTCAGTTGGCCATTCCATGTTCATCATCATCATCATCATCATCATCATCGTTTAATGTCCGCTTTCCATGCTAGCATGGGTTGGACGATTTTGACTGAGGACTGGCGAACCAGATGGCTGCACCAGGCTCCAATCTTGATTTGGCAGAGTTTCTACTGCTGGATGCCCTTCCTAACGCCAACCACTCCGAGAGCGTAGTGGGTGCTTCTTACGTGCCACTGGCATGGGGGCCAGTCAGGCAGTACTAGCAACGAAGGCGGCAAGCTGGCAGAAACGTTAGCACGCCGGGCGAAATGCGCAGCCGTAATTCGTCTGTCGTTACGTTGTGAGTACAAATTCTGCTGAGGTCGACTTTGCCTTTCATCCTTTCGGGGTAGATAAATTAAGTACCAGTTACGCACTGGGGTCGATGTAATCGACTTAATACCTATGTCTGTCCTTGTTTGTCCCCTCTATATTTGGCCCCTTGTGGGTAATAAAGAAATAGGTACTAGCAACGACCTCGCTCGAATCCTTTCACACATGCCACCAGCACAGGTGCCAGTAAGGCGATGCTGGTAACGATCACGCTTGAATGGTGCCCTTTTACGTGCCACTGGCACGGTAGCCAGTTGGCTGCTCTGGCAACGATCACGCTCGGATGGTGCTCTTGGCACCCTACTAGCACGGGCACAAGTGCCAGTAAGGCGACGCTGGTCT
>NC_043021.1:19085610-19108110 GCF_006345805.1 Octopus sinensis | reverse complement strand
ACGTACGTTTCTAGATTAGTCAAATCGACATTTCTTTCGTCAGCTCAGAACTCCTTGATTCGGATTTGGGAACACTGAAAGTGGGAGCATACCCTTTTGGCTTCTTATCACCTCCGGAAATCTGCTCGAAATAACAGTGCTAACAAATTCAAAATATGCAAGCGAAGAATTTCTGCTCTCCCCTTTCCACCAGCATGGGTTAAAATTGGCAAACACTATGTTTTATCGGTGAAAACCGAAGCATTAAACAGAGAGAAATGAATTATAATTTCAACAATTGAGGGTAAAATTAATTAATTATTAATCAATTTCACCAAGTATTCAGTATGTAAAGGGACCATTGTTGAAATTATATATATATATAAATATATATATATATATACAAATTGAGATAGGGGTTGTAAATGCAACCCTCTATGGGATAACGTATATCCAATATACTGCTAGTGAAGTACCCAACAAAGTTAATACATAAATGTTAATGATTGCAATGCAATCAATTCATTTACTGATATGGGCAAAGGTAAAATGATTTACCACAAATTACTAATACAAGATAAGAAAATGGAGAAATACATCTAAATCAAATATCAATTACCAGATAATTGAGTGTGGAACACATATATATGTTTACTAATTTATATTATTTATTTATATCATTATGTAAATGTATATGAGTGTGAGTATATGCACTCATATGTATATATATATATATATATATATATGTTGTATTGTGGGTACGCACCCACACCCATGTGGGTATATATGTAGACTGAGTTATATTACATAATCTCCGAAGAGGCCTTGTGATATTTTTGTTAATGTCTCATTTATATCTATATATTGACCAACCATAAAGGGCTAATATTGGTAAAATGAGACATAATTATCGACATGGCCGAAACAGCTGTAAGATCCAATTTATACTTATATTTATATTTACTTGTATTTATATTCTCTTTTATATATATTCTACTTATTATACAACATTACTCTTTTATGTACATTCCTCTTTGTATACTGATTTGTTCTGCTTTTTATATTTAACCCTACAATCTCTTATGTGGTGGTTTAATAAAGTATGTGATTGAGTATTATCTGGTAATTGATATTTGATTTAGATGTATTTCTCCATTTTCTTATCTTGTATATATATATATATATATATATATATATTTCGATTTTGATTTTGATTCAGGCAAGTGAGAAATCAGAATCAAAATCGAAATCGATCAACATCAATGGAAATTGTAGCTGTGATACCAGTGCTGGGGACACGTAAGAGAACCATCCAAACATGGCCGTTGCCAGCCTCACCTGGCACCTGTGCCAGTGGAATGTAAAAAGCACCCACTACACTCACGGAGTGGTTGACGTTAGGAAGGGCATCCAGCCGTAGAAACATTGCCAGATCAGGCTGGGCCTGGTGCAGCCTCCTGGCTTTCCAGACCCCAGTTGAACCGTCCAACCCATGCTAGCATGGAAAGCGGACGCTAAACGATGATGATGATGATGATGATCATATATATATACTTGAAATTTATAGAAAAACAAAAGACAAAGACATGTGTGTGAACCACAAACAAGTGTATTAGTTTGATGCTCGGGAAAAACGAAAAAGTCTTTTATGTTTTGAGCCTATGCTCATCAGCAGAAAAAGAATAAGACAAAATAAACAGAGAGAGAATGAAAAAAAAGTTCAGTGGTCCAATACACCAAAATGGCAATATATATATATATATATATATATATATATATATATATACATATATATACATACATATATATATACATATATAGATGTATATAAAGTATGCATATTTATATGTGTGTATGTATATGTATATATATATGTATGTATATATATATGTATATATATATATATATGTGTGTGTGTGTATATATGTGCATATATATATGTATATATATATATATATATATATATATATATTATATATATATATTGTTTGTGTGTGTATAATATGTGCATATATATATATATGTATATATATAATCAATAATAATTAAGGGTAAAATTAATTAATTAAATAGTAATTAATAATTCCACCAAATAGAATTCGGCATGAAAAAGGACCATTTTTTGAGCATTTTGTTTTGTCCGTGTGTCTCTTCATATAGTAGAAGAAATAACTAAGGGTCTTTGGCTGCTATTTCTAAACTTTGGTATGTGGTAAAGCAAACTTTTGCTGAACCCTAATTATAATTACACTCGTAATTGTAAAATATTGTTATATATATGTATATATAGTTATATATATATATTGTCTTTGTATATGAATATATGTATGTATGTCATTATTGAGTTTATTACAAGATTTCTTATCAATAGAGAAAGGGCCAGTTTCTAACTAGATCCAAGGCTGCTTCATTGGAATTTCAACATCAACAACAGGGTACTTTTGTTTATATGAATGTATGTGCAGATTTGTATGTTTTATATATGTATTCACATGCATATAGCTACATATCTAGACATGCTCATATATATTTAAATGATTAACTTGTGGAAAGTTTTACAGATTTTTACAATTCCAGTGATGGATTGGATTTGTAGTCCTCGAAATAGCCTTCTCCTTTCTGGTTTTGAGAAGCCTATTTTCTCAAGATTGGTATTTAGACAGTGTGTTACATATCCCAAGGCCCCAATAATTATAGGTATAAAACTGAATTTGTAATCTGGATAGAGTAAACTGTAGATTTCTCAATAGTTCAGTATAGGTGTTCTCTTTTCCACTGATCTTCAGCTTTACGTTAGTGTCCACTGGGCAGCTAATTTCCACAACTGTGCACAATTTCTCTTCATGCATGTATGTATGTTTGTATAGTAGGCATGAGAAAGGCTGTGCGGTAAGAAGCTTGCTTCTCAACCACATGGTTCCAGGTTCAGTCCCCCTGCATGGCACCTTGGGCAAGTGTCTTCTACAGTAGCTTCGGGTAAGTGGATTTAGTAGATGGAAACTGAAGAAGCCTGTCTATATATATATATATACATTCAGGCCTGCTGATGATACGTAAGTATGAAATACTGTGATACAGGTCTATATTTTTAAATGTCTTACTTTGAAAAATTGCATTCGGTGGGATTAGTAATATTTTTGGTAGAAATGACTAATTGTCCCTCTTAGCGTTTGGCATGTATGTATAATGCCTTCTGGCATGTATGTATAATGCCCTCTATATATAAATTAAATGTTCAATAAGAAATAATTATTTTCGAAATTTTTTCTCTTATGAGGTTTTTACGCTATCTACCTGACAATTTCTTGTTAAGTTTTCCTTATTAAGTAGTTGTCCTTAATTGCTAAATTTATATATATATATATATATATATATATATATATATATACACATATACATCTGTGTGCATTTGTCTTTGTATCTGTTTGTGACCCCACGACTACTTGACAACCAGTGTTGGTGGGTTTGCATCCCTGTAGCTTGGCAGTTTGGTCAAAGACACCAACAGAACAAGTACTAGGCCTAAAGAAATAAGTCTTAGGGTTGATTTGTTTGACTAAAAGCAATCCTTCAAAGTGGTGCTCCAGAATGGGCACAGTCAAATGACTGAAACAAATAAAAGAATAAAAGAATATGTATGTTTAATTTTTACGTATGTATGTATGTACGTATGCCTGCATGAAAAAAGCGATGATTATTACACACACACACACATGCGCACGTGCACGCACACACACACACACAAATTAAAACAAGAAATAAACTTACCAAATATGGAATGTGGTTGATTAAAGTGGACAGAAGAAACTGAAGTAGTACAACCCTCCATAAATCGAAAGTGTTGTTGATCTCCGAATACGTGTCACTGATGATGCCAGTTCGGCTCCACGTGGCACGAGCTCGTTCAGTGTCGTAGAAGCCGCCGGATTTATATTTGAGTAGGAACATGGACTTGTAGCTGTGCAGGAGAAGACCGGAGTCAATGAGGCAGATGATAATTGCAAAGAAAACCACCAGAGTCAAAATGATGATGAAAATGGCCAGAGCTGGATCGGCATCATAGGTGAGGAACATACAGGGAAGGTTTATATCAAAGGGGTCGGGCCGCATCAGTATGCGAACCAATGGTAAGATGCCGACTATTATGGAAATGAGCACTGTGACCAGAAGAGAGCTCTTGATTGGAAAGCTGGGCATCTGTATGCGATTCAAAGGTGTTAGTTTTGAAACATGGGACCAGTGGAAGCTGAGGACAAACAGTCCGATGAGACCGACCGCACGAAGGAAGCCGAAAATCCAAATGTAAAAGAAGCACAGCCCTGTACTCCAAGTCATGTTTAGCATGACATAAACGGCAGGGACCAGGAGCAAGATACCAGCGTTGGCTGCCATTGCCAACAGGAGTGTAATTAGAACCAAATCTGTTCCGATGTAGGAGCTTCTATAATGACTAATGATAATGGCACCAAAGCAATTTGTCACTATGGCTATTGGGCAAAGGACGACCCACGACAGGGCTTGGTAGTCAGGCAACATTTTGGAAGAAGGTGCTTTATCTTGTTTGTCACTGTTTACATAAATTTAAAATAAAAATCTACAGATTTATATTTTCAAAAATTCTTTTCCTTTTTTTTTATATTTTTTCTTTTGCTTTCACTTCAAGACATTCTCTAAAGCAACTTTTTGAAATATTGTGGGATTTATAAATGAAAGCTGACGATTTTCAAAAAGGAAATAGAATCCTTCAGATAATCCTTCTGGAATAATCTTTGGCTTTTTGGATTTGATGTCCATGAACTTGTTCTGTAATGAAAATAAAGGAAAAATAATATTAATAAAAATGAATACTTTTTGATCTGATGTAAGAGTGATGTTTGTAAGGGGGTGGCAAGGATGGAGTGGATCAAACACTGCTCCCACCCCAGAACAATACTAGGTTAGCAATATATGAATGGTGGAAGAGCAGGGTGAATGGAAATGAGCCAGATGAAGAATCTTCTACATAGTAGATCGACTTGCTGGAAACAACAGCCAAATGTCACCTCATATTACAGGCAATTGTCTTTGAAAAAAAAAATTGATGCTACTTACTGAGATTGAACTCAGCTCATTGGGAATATCATTGGGAATATCATACTCATTTGACCATATTGCATGCACGTGTGTGTGTGTGTGTGTGTGTATTATTGCTGTGATCGTCATCATCATCATTGTCATCGTCATCAGCACCAGCACCAGCACCACCAGCACCACCATCGTCATCATCACCACCATCATCATCGTCACCACCATCGTCATCATCACCACCATCGTCATCATCACCACCATCATCATCATCATCGTGATCATCGTTGTTGTCCTTCTCACCACCACCACCGCTGCCACCGCCACCATCACCACCTTCATCATTTCATGCTTGTTAGAATAATAGAATAATTACAAGGTCACTCCATTCGACTAAAATTTTCAAGGCAGTGCCCCAGCATGACGGCAGTCTAACAACCGAACCAAGGAAAAAGATATCGGATATATATCATCATCATCATCATCATCATCATTTAGCGTCCATTTTCCATGCTAGCATGGGTTGGACGGTTTAACTGGGGTCTGGGAAGCCGGAAGGCTTCATCAGGCCCAGTCAGATTTGGCAGTGTTTCTACGGCTGGATGCCCTTCCTAACGCCACATATATATATGTGTGTGTGTGTGTGGTGGCGCAATGGCCCAGTGGTTAGGGAGGCGGACTCGCAGTTTCGATTCCCAGACCGGGCGTTGTGAGTGTTTATTGAGCGAAAACACCTAAAGCTCCACGAGGCTCCGGCAGGGGGTGGTGGCGATCATCTTTCGCCACAACTTTCTCTCACTCTTTCTTCTGTTGGCATCATTTGAAGGCTAAAACAATGCGAAGCGCATTGTGACCAGCGATGTGTAGCAACATCTGTTAGTCTGGTCGGTCACGGTGATATATATATATATATATATATATATATAAATCTGCATTTCAAGATTTAACACCCCCACTTCATTTCCCCCCACTTACATTTCTTAAATTTTCGCTTTTTTAAAAAATCTTTTAGATTTTTTAAATCTTAAAAAAATACTGAGATTATGATTCTGAAAAAAAAAAAAAATAAATAAATAAACACCTTATATAAAGGTGCAGGAGTGGCTGTGTGGTAAGTAGCTTGTTTACCAACCACATGGTTCCGGGTTCAGTCCCACTGCGTGGCACCTTGGGCAAGTGTCTTCTACTATAGCCTCGGGCCGACCAAAGCCTTGTGAGTGGATTTGGTAGACGGAAACTGAAAGAAGCCTGTCGTATACTGGTAGAATGTGTTACATAAAACATCTTTCTCTCTTGGATTTCTTGAGAAAATTCTGTAGTTTGTAAGCTATTTGTCGTTTAATTTCGGCAATTTCAACCAATCAATGACGTCTATTGAGGTGAATACAATTTCTCGGAATCTTTGTATTTTTCTACGTATTTAGCCAAAAAGATAATTTTTTTTTTAAAAAGTGAAAATTTAAGAAATTTTGGAGGGGGGGGGGGATTAAAATTTTGAAATGCAGATTTTTTTTTGTAGATTCGGAATCTCCGCCCTCGATATAGTGTGTTCCTGTAAAATAGAAAAAAGGGGAAAAAAATCGCAGAGGTGGGTACAGTCCATGATCTTTACTTCTGCCGAAATCAGTTGTAAATGACAGACAACGTCGAGGGGGTGACAAGAGTAAAATATCAGACAACATACTTTGGTGTATTTAATTATGTCACTATCCCTTTACTTATTTTTTCCACGAACGTAAACTGAACAATTACCCCTGAAGGGATGAAAGGCAAATCGACCTCGGCGAAATTTGAACTCAGAACGTAAACACGAACGAAATGTCGCTAAGCATTATGACCGGCGCGGTAACGATTCTGCCAGCTCACTGCATGACATACACCCATACATTGAATCTTACACACACACACACACACATGTATGCATACACACGTACTTTCATACAACGATGCAAACACATTCATACAAGGCCAGCAATTTCGGAGGATGGGGTAAGTCGATTACATCGACGACTCTCCAGTGTTCGACGGTGGAGGTAAAGAATACACACGCCACCCGTTTTCGGCGTAACCACAACCCTAACCCTAAATACCGGGTGTGCGTATTCTTCACCTTCATCGAAAGGATGAAAGACGAAGTCGACCTCGGCGGAATTTGAACCCCAAGCGTAAAGACGGCTGCAAATGCCGCTAAGGATTTTGACCGGCGCGGTAACAATTCTTATTTCTTTATTGCCCACAAGGAGCTAAACATAGAGGGAACAGACAAGGACAGACAAAGGGATTAAGTCAATTATATCGGTCCCAGTGCATAACTGGTACTTAATTTATCTACCCAGAAAGGATGAAAGGCAAAGTCGACCTCGGCGGAATTTGAACTCACAACGTCGCGGCAGACGAAATACCTATTACTTTACTACCCACAAGGGGCTAAACACAGAGGGGACAAACAAGGACAGACATGGGTATTAAGTCGATTACATCGACCCCAGTTCGTAACTGGTACTTAATTTATCAACTCCGAAAGGATGAAAGGCAAAGTCGACCTCGGCGGAATTTGAACCCAGAACGTAACGGCAGACGAAATACGGCTAACGTTTCTGCCAGTGTGCTAACGTTTCTTATTTCTTTATTGCCCACATAGAGGAGACAAACGGATTAAGTCGATTACATCGACCCCAGTGCGTAACTGGTACTTAATTTATCTACCCCGAAAGGATGAAAGGCAAGGTCGACCTCGGCGGAATTTGAACTCCCAACGTCGCGGCAGAATTTGAACCCAGAACGTAGCAGCAGACGAAATACCTATTTCTTTACTACCCACAAGGGGCTAAACACAGAGGGGACAAACAAGGACAGACAAACGAATTAAGTCAATTACATCGACCATAGTTCGTAACTGGTACTTAATTTATCTACCCCGAAAGGATGAAAGGCAAAGTCGACCTCGGCGGAATTTGAACCCAGAACGTAACGGCAGACGAAATACGGCTAACGTTTCTGCCAGCTCGCCGCCTTACGTAACACATAGAACCCCACCCGCCACGGGTGCACACGCGCGCACGCACATATCTCACGAACTTCTTTCATCATACACCTGGGTATGAAACGAAACTACTGCTTTTCGCGACCAGTTGTGAGAGCCTTTATATGGTAGCTCGATCTGCTAGAAATAGCAGCCAGTTTGTTTTAAGCTAAACTCGACCAATTAGGGTTAAAAAGAACAGAGCATTATGTAAGTACAAAGAATACAAGCAAATGAATAAATAAATAAAACCCGATTGTTATGGCTGAAAGAATTTTGCTCATACATTTATTCAATCAATATCGGTCCGTGGCTAAACAGCAACGGTCGTTATATTTCATGGATAGTGACGCTAACTACTGTAAAAAGTTGTCTTCATTTTTAATTCCCGGCGAGCCCTGATCAAGTAGAACACTGAGCAGAAGGCATTCCAGGCGTGACTATCTCGTATTTTTTTTTCTTTTTCTAACAGATTATATAAATCTACGTTATCCAGTGTGTCCGTAATCGTTTTTAAAAGACTGCCTGTAGGATTTGAGGGAGATTTGGCTGCTATTTCTAGCATACAAAGCGACTACGTACAAGCCGCACATAGCCATCAATTCGTTTCTTTTGTTAAACATGTGGTTTTAGAAGGGAGGAAAATCAGCAATCGTTATCAAGGTGAAGGTCGCTTATAAACATCACTGATAGATATAAATAAATTTAGTTTTATTTAATTAAAATTTAAATAACTCCTTATAAAATATAATAGAAAATATTTATTATAATGTGATAATTATTTAATTATAAAAATATTTATAATTTGTCAAGCAGAGAATTAATTAAAAGCATTAATTTATATTTGTGAATCAGTGTTTGTTTAGTTAGACATTTTGTATAACATTGAATGTCAAAATGTGTGTCAGTTAACTCTGGTTTCTCCTCACCCCGAGCGGATAAATCTTTCGCCTTTTACTAAAGATTTCCGTGGGGAGGAACATTTTAATGAGTCTATAGACTTATTTTTGAAAGCCTCATCTAACCATGAGGCGATAATTAAATTAACATCAGACTAATTAATATTGGGTTAATTGCGGCCGCCTTACCATTACACTTTGGGTTCCGTCCCACAGCGTGTCTTCTATTGTGACCCTAGGCTGAACAAAGCTGTTTGTGCTTGTCCCTAACCACTACATTTCAACCATTGTTGGTTTGTTTACACCCCGTAACGTAGCAGTTCGGCCAAGGCACTGATAAACTTATTTTTGAAAGCCTCATCTAAATTAAATTAACATCAGACTAATTAATATTGGGTTAATTGTTACCTCATAACCATCATTTAACCTCGGGTTCAGTCCCACAGCGTGTCTTCTATTGTAAACCCCAGGCTGAACAAAGCTTTATGTGCCTGTCCCACCACTACTTTACAACCAATGTTTGTTTGTTTACACCCCGTAACTTAGCAGTTCGGCCAAGGCACTGATAGAATTCGAACCAGGCTTTAAAAGAAATATTGGGTAAGTCGGTGCCCCAGCATGACCACAGTCTCCCAGTGACTGAAACAAGTGAAGTAAAAGAAAAAGGTTGGGCGTAACTTCGGTATAGGTACCGGATACATATCAAGAAAGTGTTTTTTTTTTCTATATATGGGGGGCTAGGGTTAGGGGTGGGAGAAAAGGGTTTCTGTTATCTTCAGAAATGTAAACAAAGCCACTTACGGTACTTATACCGAAGGATCGCCAAGAAAAAAGTTGATATATTCTTCCATCAGAATTTTAAATACCAAAAACGTAAACAATTTAAAATAAAAATTAGATTTAACCCTAAGATCTGCCCCGGCACTCTATCACAAACCCCCAACTCACTTAACAGACAAATTAAAATGATATAATTCTCGTACGTGGTCACTCTTTCTGCTAGAAATAACGGCCAGTTCATACCCAACCGTATCGAAAAAGATGCGATGGTCGTGTCTAGAACGCCGTCGATCGGATTCGACACACAAGTAGAAAAACATGTTTAAATTGAGAGAAAAATTTAATCACGATTCGTAAATTCAAATGTAAGATGAGGTATATCATCAGACAGAACTGATTAAATCGGTTCTTCTTCGTCCTCGGGTGGTATTTATTTTACCGAGTTCTACTGACAGGATTCGAACTCATAATGTTATGGCTATAATAAATATCGATAGTACTTTGAGACTGTTGAACGAATCCACACTGTATCTTCGGAGGAAGATCGCAAACCTAGTGTGATCGGTGTCTGACTATAAGGGCGTTTATGAGGTCACTCTAATCGCTAGAAATAGCAGTGAAAGCGCACTCTTCTAAAATTATTGTGGTTGCTGATACACAAATTTATACGATGCCTTTCGTCATTAGATCTGCTCGGTGAGGGTGCGTGGCTTAGTGGTTAGGGCATTCGGCTCATGATCGTAAGGTTGTGAGTTCGATTCCCGGCGACGCGTTGTGTCCTTGAGCAAGACACTTTATTTCACGTTGCTCCAGTCCACTCAGCTGGCAAAAATGAGTTGTACTTGTATTTCAAAGGGTCAGCCTTGTCACTCTCTGTGTCACGCTGATTATCCCCGAGAACTACGTTAAGGGTACACGTGTCTGTGGAATGCTCAGCCATTTGCACGTTAATTTCACGAGCAAGCTGTTCCGTTGATCGTATCAGCTGGGACCCTCGTCGTCGTAACCGGCGGAGTCTTTTTAAAAAAGATCTGCTCGATCAGAGCTAAACAACAACTGCGGCCAGGCAATGACTGTGGAATTAAGTTCGCTTTGCAACCGTATAGTTAGTCCTAGGTTTGATCGAAGTGTGTGGTCTTCGATTATATTCATAAAAGGAGTGTTATTCGGTTCGTGAAAAACTCTTAGCGAAGGCTTATTACGCGCATCCGCGTAATAAGTAGGTTTCAGGTTAGGTACATACTTTGTCGGTTCTCTTACACACACACACAAACATACATATACACACGTATATATATGTATGTGTGTGTGCATATCTGGCTGTTTGGGTACTACTAGAGAACAGTGGTCCCGGTGAGCGCACTCGCGCATCTCCGTCAGCTTGTCATGACTAGTCGACTCTTACTTTGTGTTTTATTTACTTTGCTAGGTAGTCGTTGTAGGATCGACTAGTCACGACTAGCTAGCGCGGATGCGCAACTAAGCGAGTGCGCGCACCGGGACCACTGTTTTCAAGCAGTACTGGCTGTTTGATGGTTTTTCGGCGAAAGATTAAAAAATACCCGCGATAAAACGGTGCTTCGAAACACAAAATACCCTTTTAATGTTTGATCCGTCCCCTTCGATTTACATCACCGTTCCATGTGGTTATCGCCACAATACACAATACAATGATTATCTCCCTCAGTAACCAACGACGCTATTGTTCACCAAATCCATTATCACAACTACAATGGAAGCTATTAGCAACAGGGTTCCATATCTTTTACCTGATAGTAGTTTCCGTCGTTAGACAGCGGCCATGCTGGAGCGCTGCCTTCAATGCTTTAACGAGCAAATCGACCTCAGTGTTTAATTATTAAGACTAGTACTTATTCTGTTATTCTTTTATTATTTCATTTGATTGCGGCCATGCTGGAGCACCACCTCGAAGGTTTTTTTGTCGAACAAATCAACCCCGGGACTTCTTAAAGCCTAGTACTTATTCTATCGGTCTGTTTTGCCGAACCGCTACGTTTCAGGGACGTAAACACACCGACACCGGTTGTCAAACGGTTATGGGTCGGGGGTTAATACACACACAAATAAATGTGCCTGTACAAGTTGAGGGAAATTTGGCTGCTATTTCTAGCATGTGGAGCGACCACATACAGTCTTACACACTTATGAATTCGTTCCTTTTGTTTACAGAAAGCTTCGTGACAGTCCGTCGGTTACGACGACGAGGGTTCCAGTCGATCCAATCAACGGAACAGCCTGCTCGTGAAGTTAACGTGCACTCCACGGGCACGTGTAACCCTTAGCGTAGTCCTCGAGGAGATTCAGCGTGATACAGAGTGTGACAAGGCCGGCCCCTTTGAAATACAAGTACAACAGAAACAGGAAGAAAGAGTGAGAGAAAGTTGTGGTGAAAGAGTACAGCAGGGTTCACCCCCCACCACCTGCCGGAGTCTCTAGCTGTTTTCGATCACTAAACACAATATCCGGTCTGGGAATCGAAACCGCGATCGTACTACCGCGTGTCCGCTTCCCTAAACGTTAAGCCATTGCGCCTCTACTTAAAGATATGTGGTTTTAGAAGGGAGGAAAATCAGCAGCGGTCAAGGTGAAGGTTGATTATAAACATCACTGATAGATATAAATATATTTAGTTTTATTTAATTAAAATCTAAATATCTCCTTACAAGATATAGTATAAAATATTTATTATAATGTGATAATTATTTAAATATAAAAGGATTTAAAATTTGTCAAGCACAGAATTAATTAAAAGCATTAATTTATATTTGTGAATCAGTGTTAGCTATTCAGACATTTTGTATGATATTGAAAGTCAAAATCTATGTCAGTTAACTCTGGTTTCTCCTCACCCAAAGCGGATAAATCTTTCGCCTTTTACTAAAGATTTCCGTGGGGAGGAACATTTTAATGAGTCTATAGACTTATTTTTGAAAGCCTCATCTAACCATGAGGCGATAATTAAATTAATATCAGACTAATTAATATTGGGTTAATTGCAACCTCCTAACCATCATTTTAGCTCGGGTTCAGTCGCACAGCGTGTCATCTATTGTGACGACCCCAGGCTGATCAAAGCTGCATGTGCTGTCCCACCACTACTTTACAACCAATGTTGGTTTGTTTACACCCCGTAACGTAGTAGTTCGGCCAAGGAACCGATAGACTTATTTTGAAAGCCTCATCTAACCATGAGGCAATAATTAAATTAATATCAGATCTCCCTCCTAAAACGACCTGTCATCAATTATGGAAGAGGTTGCAGGTAACAAAAATTAAGGGTAAATTAGTGGAAACCGAAGGTGTTCTAATAAGACATGAAAACAGAAGTGCAGTTGCCGGTTGGGGGGGGGGGTGAATCTCATAGACCGGCCATATCTACCTGACCGTAACAGATTCCCGCCTCCCATTTGTCTTCGGCTTTAGAGTCTGACGAGCCGTTCATGGGGTCTTTATGGATGTGAAACCATTGGTCACTCTATGACCAGATACAGACGTAACTACATATAATTACATTACTGCTCTGTGCTTTTTCGGATATACGATATATATATATGTGTGTGTGTGTGTGCTATATATATATATATATATATATATATATATGTGTGTGTGTGTGCTAAGCCACTGATTTTATTATAAACAATAATATCCTCATATAGATGTGTGTATATATATATATATATATATATACACACACACACATCTATATGAGGATATTATTGTTTATAATAAAATCAGTGGCTTAGCACACACACACATATATACTCTTTTACTTGTTTCAGTCATTTGACTGCGGCCATGCTGGAGCACCACCTTTAATCGAGCAACTCGACCCTGGGACTTATTCTTTTTGTAAGCCCAGTACTTATTCTGTCGGTCTCTTTTGACGAACCGCTAAGTTACGGGGACGTAAACACACCAGCATCGGTTGTCAAGCAATGCTAGGGCGACAAAGACAGACACACACACATATATATATACATACATATATACGACGGGCTTCTTTCAGTTTCCGTCTACCAAATCCACTCACAAGGCTTTGGTTGGCCCGAGGCTATAGTAGAAGACACTTGCTCAAGATGCCACGCAGTGGGACTGAACCCGGAACCATGTGGTTGGTAAGCAAGCTACTTACCACACAGATCTATATGAGGATATTATTGTTTATAATAAAATCAGTGGCTTAGCACACAGACACATATATATATATATAAAATTAGAAAAAAAACACATTTTATCAATTCAAAATGAACAATTAAATTACACTATCTAGAAAATTATATATAATAGAAATATTAAGATAACAATAAAATACCAATGATTAAGTAAATTGCAAAAAAATAATAAGAACGTATATAATTGTTATTCTACCAATTAATTTTCGTTACTTGCAACCTCTTCCATAATTGATGACAGTTCGTTTTAGGAGATCTGATATTAATTTAATTATAGCCTCATGGTTAGATGAGGCTTTCAAAATAAGTATGTCAGTTCCTTGGCCGAACCGCTAAGTTACGGGGTGTAAACAAACCAACATTGGTTGTTAAGTAGTGGTGGGACAAGGACATACAGCTTTGATCAGCCTGGGGTTACTATAGAATACACGCTGAGCGACTGAACCCGAGGTAAAATGATGGTTAGGAGGTCGTAATTGACCCAATATTAATTAATCTGATGTTAATTTAATTATCGCCTCATGGTTAGATGAGGCTTTCAAAAATAAGTCTATAGACTCATTAAAATGTTCCTCCCCACGGAAATCTTTAGTAAAAGGCGAAAGATTTATCCGCTCGGGGTGAGGAGAAACCAGAGTTAACAGACTCACAATTGACATTCAATATTATACAAAATATCTGACTAAACAAACACTGATTCACAAATATAAATTAATGCTTTTAATTAATTCTGTGCTTGACAAATTTTAAATATTTTTATAGTTAAATAATTATCACATTATAATAAATATTTTATGCTATACTGTGTAAGGAGAAAAACGTATATAATTGTTATTCTACCAATTATATACGTTTTTATTATTTCTTTGCAATTTACTTAATCATTGGTATTTTATTGTTATTTTAATATTAATATTTCTATTATATGTAGTTTTCTAGATGGTGTAATTTAATTGTTCATTTTGAATTGATAAAAGGTGGGCTTTTTTCTAATTTTTTATATATATATTATATTGTGTGAAATTTGATTTAGTATTTCTAAATTGAAGTTTTTCCCTGTAAGTTAGGATTAATATTCCCTCAAATATATATATATATATATATATATATATATATATTATATATATATATACATACACACATACACACACATACACCACACACACACACACACACACATATATATATAAACAAGCTTCTTTCAGTTTCCGTTTACCAAATCGACTCACAAAGCTTTAGCCGGCTCGGGGCTGTATTAGTAGACACTTGCACAAGGTACCTATGTTTACATTCATAATATTTCTAAACATTAAATAAACAATTTTTAAGAGAGAGAGAGAGAGAGAGAGAGAGAAGAGAGAGAGAGAGAGAGAGAGAGAGAGAGAGAGAAAGGTGGGTGGCGGCAGCGATGGAAGCAAATATCTATTAAATTGATTGATACAAATTTTTGCTATGGTTGTTGCGAATGTCTTGATTTGCATTTCTGACAGAAAGAGACCCCTGTATTTATATCGTTATGGGAACTTTGGTTGGTATAGCATTCTGTTACGGTAGTGGAACTGAAGAAGGCGCGTGTGTGCGCATCTGGATATGAGATGAAGAGATGTAGAACTAAAAGGAAGGATGACAAAAAGAAAAAAACAGAAGAATAGGTGCAGACGTGATAATGATGAAGGCGATGATGACGATGATGATGATGATGATGAAGGCGACGATGATGATGATGATGAAGGCGACGATGATGATGATGATGAAGGCGACAATGATGATGATGATGATGAAGGCGACGATGATGATGATGATGATGATGATGATGATGATGATGATGAGGCGACGACGACGACGATGATGATGATACCAATCGTTGTGGATAGTTTGGTGGTGGTGTCCATGGTAATGGTGACCAGGGAAAAGAGTGATAGTGTTCTGATAGGAACAGTTCCAGCAGATGATGGGTATGATGATAATGATGATGATGATGATGATGATGATGATGATGATGATGATGATGGTGATGATGATGATGGTAATGGCGGCGGCGGTGGTTGTCGTGATGGTCATATATTGACATAAGGTAACATCTGTCAGAAAGAAAAACTGAAATAAGGTCAGTGTCATTATCAAAATAAAAAAAGAACAATGAAAAAAAAAACGTAAAAAGAAAAAAAGCTAATCAAGTTATTGTTTAATGAACGTCAGAGAAAAAAAGTAGGTTCAGTCGGTAGTTTACCTTGTGGTGGTGGTGGTGGTAGTGTGGATGGTGGTGGTTATGACGGACGGCGGTGGTGGTAGTGGGAATGGTGTTGATGATGGCGGTGTTAGTGGTATTGGCGGTGGCGGTGATGAATGATGGTGATGGTGGCTTTGATGGTGACGGTGATGTTGGTGGTGGTGGTGGTGGTGATGATGGTGGTTGAGGTGACGGCGACTTGTGGTGATGGTTGGTTGGTGGTGGTGGTGGTGGTGGTGGCGGTGATGAATGGTGGTGATGGTGGTGATGATGGCGGTGTTAGTGGTATTGGCGGTGGTGGTGATGAATGGTGGTGATAGTGATGGTGATGTTGGTGGTGGTGGTGGCGGTGATGGCTTTGATGGTGACGGTGACGGTGACGTTGGTGGTGGTGGTGGTGGTGGTGGCGGTGATGAACGGTGGTGGTGATGGTGATGATGGCTTTGATGGTGACGGTGACGTTGGTGGTGGTGGTGGTGGTGGTGGTGGTGGCAGTGATGATGGTGGTTGAGGTGACGGCGACTTGTGGTGATGGATGGTTGGTGGGGGGGGGAAACAGACGAGGAAGAAAAAAGAAGGGAAGTAGAGAGAAAGAAAGCGAGAAAGAGATAAAGGGAATAAAAGGGGAGCTTTTGGTGACCAGATTATCTGAGGGGGTTCTATGATAACCCGGACCGACCTCAATTCACAGCAAATCCCTTCATTTCACCTGGACATACAAGTAAAACACGGCAGCTGACCCTTCCACTGACGCCAACCCAGCTGAATATAAATAAAAAATAGCAAGTGGCTTACAACAGGGAGTTTGTGCGTGGTCACTCGACCAGCTAGAAATAGCAGTCAAATATTTATCAAATTAAAAAGTGAATGATGTTGTTAGGTAGACTGAGTCAGGAATGAAAGAATGAACGAATGAATGAATAATGAAGGCGCACGTGGGACGGTAAGAAGTTTGCTTCCCAATCAGTCCCACAGCGTGGCACCTGGGGCAAGTGTCTTCTACTATTGCCTCGGGCCGACCAAAGCCTTGTCAGTGGATTTGGTAGACGGAAACTGAAAGAAGCCCGTTGTGCATACACACACACACAAACACACACACATACATACACAGGTATGTACAGGAAAGTTTCCATGTACATACAGAAAACTTTCTTACACACACACACATATATATATATATGTATATATGTATTTGTGTGTCTGTGTTTGCTCCCACCATCACCGCTTGACAACCGACGTTGGTGTGTTTACGTCGCCGTAACTTACCAGTTCAGCAAAAGCGACCGACAGAATAAGTACTAGGCTTACACAGAATAAGTTGTGGGGTCGATTTGTTCGACTGAAGGCAGTGCTCCAGCACGGCCGCAGTTAAATGACTGAAAGAAACAAAAGAGTATGATGATGATGATGATGATTATGATGATTATGATGATGATGATGGTTATGATGATGATGATGATGATGATGATGATGATGATGATGATGATGATGATGGTTATGATGATGATGATGATGATGATGGTTATGATGATGTTGATGATGATGATGATGATGATGATGATGATGATGATGGCGGTGGTTGTCATCTACATGCAGCTAAATATATGTCCAGTCCTAAAGTGACCAATGGCTTCGCATCCATAAAGCGTTAAGCTTCATGGACGACTCGTCAGGTTCAATATATATATATATATATATATGTGTGTGTGTGTGTGTGTGTGTGTGTGTGTGTGTGTGTTAACAACATTATTGTCCCCCCTCCAAACCCCCCAAACCTCGGCAACCCAATGCATGGAGGTCTCCAACATAAACAACATATATAGGTTAAGCACGAATCTTCCTTCCATGTCACTCGCTTCACAACACCGACTAATGGCCATCATATATTGATGATGATGATGATGACGACGGTGATGATGATGACGACGTCGACGATAACGATGATGATGATGATGATGAGAAAGAGGAGGAGGATGGCGACGACGATGACAACGGGGAGATGGATTTCTCATGCTGAGCAAATGACGCAGGGCAGTCTAAACAATATTGTAGCCCCCCACCCCACCCGGGGGTGCAATCACTGCAACGGGCCGGGACCTACAGTATTTTTTACTGGCGGCAAGCCACAGCATACACAGATTAGAATCGGACCCCTGGATCCGTGAGGCCCCGGAGACAACTGTTCCGTGTGCCCACGCCTTATGACGGCATTGGCAGTGATCAATACTAGCTATGACTTTTTTCGTGTTGCTTAATTCCTGATCACCCCCGATCCATCAGATTTTCGGTCAAAGACATTCTAGCCATGACCTTCCTGTATTTTTAAGGACATTGAAGATTTCGTTATCCAATGTGTTGTTTAAACTTCTTAAGACAACAGAATGCGACTTGACAACTCTCTTTTACTCTCTTTTACTTGTTTCAGTCATTTGACTGCTACCATGCTGGAGCACCGCCTTTTGTCGAGCAAATCGACCCCGGGACTCATTCTTTGTAAGCCTAGTACTTACTCTATCGGTCTCTTTTGCCGAACCGCTAAGTGACGGGGATGTAAACACACCAGCATCGGTTGTCAAGCAATGCTAGGGGGACAAACACAGACACACAAACACACACACATACACATATATACATATATACGACGGGCTTTTTTCAGTTTCCGTCTACCAAATCCACTCATAAGGCATTGGTCGGCCTGAGGCTATAGTAGAAGACACTTGCCCAAGATGCCACGCAGTGGGACTGAACCCGGAACCATGTGGCTGGTAAGCAAGCTACTTACCACACAGCCACTCCTGCGCCTATTTTTTTAGCCTGTAGAGTTGCCCTGTAGAGACTCCCTTGGCCGAAATATCAAAGTAATAATGATTTATTGGAAACTGGAAAGCAAAGCCATTAATATCGATTCCTCATTTAGGACTTGACTCAACTGGTTCATTTAAAATGAAAGGCAAGTCGGTTTTAGCAGGACTTGAACTACCGAGAGTAGTATTCACTGCATGTGTGTGTGCGTGTGTGTGTGTATGTGTGGTTGTTTGTGTTTGTATGTATGTGTGTATGTGGATGCGTGTGTATTTGTGTGTTTGCGTGTGCACTTATGTGTGGATGTGTATATGTGTTTGTGTTTATGTGTGTGTTTGAGTATGGGTGTGCACATATGTATCTCGTTGCTATTATATAATAATAATATAATAATGAAATTATTGTATACAGTGCTCAGGTGCACCACAACTTGTCAGAAAGTGCATATAAAGTACATGCAGTAATGTAAAAATGTCTGGAAAGCGAACAATGTATGAGTCAGATACATGCCTGTGTGTGTATGGAGGGGAGAAAATCAGGTGTAGTGTTGGCGAATCTCAGAAAGCATGGAAGTTTTGAAGGATGCAGTGCTCCGACAACTAACAACTGATGCCGGCAGTTTGTTCCATGCTTCAGCAACTCTCAGCGTGAAAAAATGTTTCCTGAAGTCATGGGAGCTGTGCTGTTTTCTGACTTTGTAGATATGTCCACAGGTGTTAGATGCGTTTCTCCCAATATTTAATTTTGTTTGCAATAGCCGGTTCTTTTGGTCAAACTATCATCGTATCTCCAGCGGCTTCAGATGAAAACCGCCAAAGTGTAAGTACAACGGTTTAGCATTTTTCAAAAGTGTATTAAGTCCCACATACGACAGTTTTGCAGAAATATTTCTGACTGAAAATATCATACATGCATGGAGTTACGATCTTATGCACCTGTAGCGTAGACGCGGGTGAAATTCCTCTCTCCCATTATTATATATACGTGCATTCGAACGTAGTAGGTAACAGCTAGCCTTTGGCCACTATTTGGACCCCGTTGTGTCCCCTACTCTGATTGGTTGGTATTGGCGCAATTTGTCTCTTACTCGATTGCGCCAACTGCCGTGTATAACTCAGATCACGTCGGGGTCACCAATTTGTATCGCCCGCGTGATGTACTAAAGAGCTATTCTCGTCACCTCGCATCGCACGGTCCTTACACGCCGAACAAAGTATTATTGTTAAACTGAAACTGTTGCTAATGTAAAAAGAAATCGAATGGTGGCACTATTTTTTTCATTTTCTGAGAAAGCAATGTTTTGCATTTACGACACTTTTGCTTAATAGCAACGATCTATATTTGTCATGGGTATGGCTTTAAACTGCATTCGGTAATGTCGCTCTCATTCGGGAGTTCCAGGGTTTTGAGGAGCAAGGAACCCCCACTCTTAACCACTATTGTTCCCAGGTCTATTCTGATCCGGAGTTAACTAGCATAGGTGAGGACAATCCATCAAAGTGTGGGGACACAGAAATACTCTTGGTTGGTATTAGGGTTTGAGGGACCCTAAGCTATTGTCACAGCATACACATAAAATCACAGAAGGTAAAAATTTAAAAACTACTAAAAAGCCTGATAGACAAATATAAAATAAGTAAAGGTAAAAATAAAAATAAAATAAATATCTACCGACTAAAAAAGTTTTATCAGACGATTAAAATATGTAGTGGGTAGCGATTTTCTTACTACTTCAGGGAGTGACGACCCTGCCTGACATGACTCCCGGGCTCAGCTGGCTCCGGCTGACAGTACCAGGTATGGGCCCCTATCCAGGGTTACGGAAAGGAGACAACCTTCAAAGAAATCCGAAGTGGAGTCCCGTAGGCGGTTTAGTGTTCGAGTCGACACTCTTCCGGCAGCTCCTGCAACCAAGCTGGTGCCAAACTTTTGGACTACGTCAGCAAGGTCGAGAGAGGAATCCTGACGATTGGGCTACCCAGGATTTTCTTACATCTAGCCCAGACCTGCGCAAAACTGGAGAGGACATGAAATGTAAAAACCAGACTGGATTAGTTTATGCGCAACTCCATTGTCTCCTGAGGCAAAAGGATGCCGACACCAATATGTAAAGCATAATATGTTATACATGTATGTATATTGTTATAATTGTTTTTTTTAAAAAAAAAGACAATATAATGTCTAAAAGTTGATGAATACCACCTCTGACCCTCTCCATTTTCTTATTGCTATATATATATATATATATATATATATATATATAAATGCGCCCTTTTAAAGCCTATGCAGGCTCATGGGCCCGGTTTCCCGGTTTTAATGGCGTATGTGTTCCGCAGCTGGACGGGGACGCCAGTCGATCGCAGCGTTACTCATTTTTGCCAGCTGAGTGGACTGGAGCAACGTGAAATGAAGTGTTTTGCTCAAGAACACAACGCGTCGCCCGGTCCAGGAATCGAAACAACAATTTTACGATCATGATGGCGACACCCTAACCACTAAGCCACGCGATTTCACCCTGTATATATGGTGTGTGTATGTATGTATGTATGTATGTATGTATGTATGTATGTATGTATGTATACACACACACATATATATATATATACATATATATATACATACATACATACACGCACGAACACATATATACACACATACGTGTGTATACATACGTATGTCTTTATATATACATACATGCATGAATGCATACATGTATGCACACACACACACACGCACACACATACACACATATTACAAAGGGCACTCCACAAACAGCACCCAAAAGACCAGGTGGTGGTGTTAAACCGGATAACAGATTAAACCTATCCAGGGATTATACGGGAAAGGATTTAGCCTGTTACTTCGTATCGAGAACAACAGAGAACGCTGGAGATGGGGGAGGCGGTGAATATCTAACAGACCCTTAAAAAAACAAGAAAGAGGAAAAACCCCTAACATCAACCTTGAATTTTGAGAGGAACTGCCCCGCTTGCTAGGCGCTCGAAAGGGGTCTTGTTTAGCGCAGAGAATTTCCTTTCGTTGGTCCCCATCACTCGAAGAACTGTGGACGCAAAGGTCCACCAGAACAAACACTAATGTATCACTTGGTGATAATTCCACAATCCTAGAACTGTAAACTTATTCTATCAAACCTCCGAAAAGATGATAGGCAAAGTTGGCCTTGGTGGGATTTGAACTCTGAACGCAGTGAAGTGGATATATAATACAGCAAAGCATTTTGTCTTGTCCTCTGACAACTTTGCCAATTCGCCCCCTAAAACAATGGGCGAAAGTAAAGAATGCATACACCCGGTGTTTAGGTTTAGGGTTAGGGTTTAGGGTTAAGGTTTAGGGGTTTTGTTACGCCGAAAACGAGTGGTGTACGTATTCTTTACCTCCGCCAATGTACCGGGATGATGGTAGAAATAAAGATAGGTACAATAAATAAATAAATAAAATAAAGTCGTGTTGGTCACAACTGGACAGCTTTTCACCTTATCTTTTACTTGTTTTAAGTCACTTGACTACGGC
>NC_043021.1:19055610-19083110 GCF_006345805.1 Octopus sinensis | reverse complement strand
CTATCTATATACATATCTCTCTCTCTCTCTCTCTCTCTCTCTCTCTCTCTCTTCTCTCTCTCTCTCTCTATATATATATATATATATATATATATAATATATATATTATATATACTCTTTTACTTGTTTCAGTCATTTGACAGTGGGCATACTGGAGCACCACCTTTAGTCGAGCAAATCGACCCCAAGACTTATTCTTTGTAAGCTTAGTACTTATTCTATCGGTCTCTTTTGCTGAACCGCTAAGTTACGTGGACGTAAACATGCCAGCATCGGTTGTCAAGCGATGTTGGTGGGACAAACACAGACACACAAACGCAGACACATATATATATATATAAATATATACGACGGGCTTCTTTTAGTTTCCGTCTACCAAATCCACTCACGAGACTTTGGTCGGCCCGAGGCTATAGCAGAAGATACTTGCCCAAGGTGCCACACAGTGGGACTAAACCCGGAACCACGTGGCTGGTAAGCAAGCTACTTACCACACAGTCACAGAGAGAGAGAGGGGGGGGGGAAGAGAGGTGCGTGCAAGCCTGAAAGAGACTGGTTTTTAGTAGAAGCCCGTGAAACTTTAAGCCGCATACAGCCAAATCGAATTGTCTTAAATAATACATGTAACTCTTACTAAATATGTCGAGCGCCATTTTTTCGCCCACTCACTCGTACATACTCTTTTACTTGTTTCAGTCATTTGACTGCGACCATGCTGGAGCACCGCCTTTAGTCGAGCAAATCGACCCCGGGACTTATTCTTTGTAAGCCCAGTACTTATTCTATTGGTCTGTTTTGCCGAACCGCTAAGTGAGGGGGACGTAAACACACTAGCGATGCTAGGGGGACAAACACAGACATGCAAACATACACACACACATACATATATATATACGACAGGCTTCTTTCAGTTTCCGTCTACCAAATCCACTGACAAGGCTTTGGTCGGCCCGAGGCTATAGCAGAAGACACTTGCCCAAGATGCCACGCAGTGGGACTGAACCCGGAACCATGTGGTTGGTAAGCAAGCTACTTACCACAGAGCCACTCCTGCGCCTATATATATATAATACAAAGTAAGATAGGGATTATGGATGTAACCTACTATGGGTTATCAATTATCCAATATACTGTTGGTAAAGTACCCAAATTCTTAATACACAAATGTTTTTAATTGCATTGTAGTTAATTCATTTATTGTATTAAACGGGTGAAAGTAAAGAAATATTTTTACCGTAAATTTATAAAACAAATAAGAAAATGGAAAAACAAATTCAGTTTGTTCATCATATACATACATATATGTATGTATATATATATATATATATACATATATATATATACATATACATATATGTATGTATATATACATGTACGTATACCTAATCATAGACTAAAACCTTCCTTTAGGAATGTTTAAAATCTAAGAGAAAATAAAAACATAACCAAGGGAGATAACTGTAATAAAATCACAATTGAAATGTTGGGGAGAATATAATGACAACATAAAGGTATAATAGGTATAATATAACATTGGAAATTGCTATGCGGCTATTGCGTTTAAGAAGTTATCTTCTCAACCGTATGCTCTTAGGATCAGTCCCACTGCACGGCACCTCGGACAAATGTCTTCTGCTATAGCCCTGAGCCGACCAAAGCCTTGTGAATGGATTTGGTAGAGAGAAACTGAAAGAAGCCTGTTGTATGTGTGTGTGTGTGTGTGTGTGTGTGTGTGTGTGTTGTGTGTGTGTGTGTGTGTGTTTCTGTTTGTGTTGTGCTTATGCAGCACCACCGTTTGACAACCGGTGCTGGTTTGTTTACGTCCTTGCAACACAGCGTTTCGGCAAGAAGATAAGTACCAGGTCCAGAAAAAAAAGTACTGAGGGTTGATTTATAAGACTAAAACCCTTGAAGGTGATGCATGGCCGTAATCCAATGACTGAAGCAAGTAAACGATTAACGGCAGAAAGCTGTAATATGAATATATCTATTTCTTTACTACCCACAAGGGGCTAAACACAGAGGGGACAAACAAGGACAGACAAACGGATTAAGTCGATTACATCGACCACAGTACGTAACTGGTACTTAATTTATCGACCCTGAATGAATGAAAGGTAAAGTCGACCTCGGCGGAATTTGAACTCGGAACGTAACGGCAGACGAAATACGGCTACGAATTTCGCCCGGCGTGCTAACGTTTCTGCCAACTCGCCGCCTTCTGTAATATGAATGTAATAAAGATACAGATAATACAGACAATATAGACTGGTGGGAATCAGGCCTTTAGATCAAATTGAATGTATGGTAGGGGTGGAGAAGTTTGGGCTAGAGATGCTATACTCTTTTTTTTTTGTTTCAGCCATTTGACAGTGGCCATGCTGGAGCAACGCCTTTAGTCGAGCAGATCGACCCCAGGACTTATTCTTTGTAAGCCTAGTACTTATTCTGTCGGTGTCTTTTGCCGAACCGCTAAGTTACGGTGACGTAAATACACCGGCATCGGTTGTCAAGCGATGTTGTGGGGACAAACACAGACACACAAACATATACACGCACATACATACATAATACGTACACTTATATATATATATATATATATACACATTTATATACGTCGGGCTACTTTCAGTTTCCGTCTACCAAATCCACTCACAAGGCTTTGGTCGGCCCGAGGCTATAGTAGAAGACACTTGCCTAAGGTGCCAAGCAGTGGAACCGAACCCGGAACCATTTGGTTGGTAAGCAAGCTATTTACCACACAGCTACTCCTACGCCTATAGAAAATGGTGAAAAAAGTTCGGAGGAGGAGGAAAACAGGTATGGAATGGTTGTGGCAGTGGTGGAGAAAGGATTGTGAGATAGATTAAGAGGAGCGAGGAGCAGAGAGAGAGAGAGAAAGAGAGAGAGATAGAGAGAGAGAGGGGGGCGTGGTTATGTCATAATAAGAATATCACGTAAGTAGCGACAACAGCAGCAACAGGAGGCGCAATGGCCAAGTGGTTAGGGCAGTGGATTCGCGGTCGTAAGAACGCGGGTTCGATTCCCAGACCGGGCATTGTGAGTGTTTATTGAGCAAAAACACCTAAGCTCCACTAAGCTCCGATGGGGGGTGGGTGATGAACCCCGCTGTACTCTTTCACCACAACTTGCTCTCACTCTTACTTCTTCCGCAAAGCAGAGGAACCATGGTGTAACCACACTATGGTGTGGTAAACTTTCAGACCCTAGTCTAGATTGCGGGCGACGCGTTGTGTTCTTGAGCAAAACACTTCATTTCACGCTGCTCCAGTCCACTCCGCTGGCAAAAATGAGTAACACTGCGATGGACTGGCGTCCCGTCCAGCTGGGGAACACATACGTCATTGAAACCCGGAAACCGGGCCCATGAGCCTGGCTAAGCTTTATTATTTTTTTTTATGTGTACGACCACTCTGATATTGACTTCAGGTAACGAAAAATGAAGACATGATGTGTTTGACTTCACTTCACGAATATTGCTTTGAATCTGTAGCAGTTCGCAATGAAAATAGGTCGCGTTGAAAGGCAGACAGATAATTGTGAAGTTGTAATGACGGATACACGTATATATATATACATTCTCAAAATAGCCAGCATGGGTCTTATTATGTGCAGAGAGTTTAGTTAGAGTTGTCTCCCTGCATATAACGACAGTCACTAACGAGCTGTCATGGCGGATTGAAAAGGATCATGTCCGTCGGCAACGCACGATGAAAATTGGAGAATGATTGCAATGTGTTCGAGTTTTTAGTCATTCAGACCAAAGTCGGAATGTTGCTCAGTCCACACCACGAGGATGAAAAATCTTGTGAACCATCCTTCGCCGTCCCACGTCGGTGTGTCGAAACAGTTGCTAAAGAGTTGACGTGAAAAAGCATGTTGATGTATTGGTAAAGGAGGTGGCCATGTAGTCGACGGTAAGGCGGCGAGCTGGTAGGAACGTTAGCACGCCGGGCGAAATGCGTAGCGGTAGTAAAGAAATAGGTATGGCTTTATCGTGACGGCAGAGTAGAACTGCAATTTCGTCATTTTGGGGCTGGTTAAAGCATCCTTGTTGCTCTCTGATAGGCGTTCGGCTATTCCTTATGATAACTTTGAAGTTGGGCTCGACTGTATGTCGGCGTTGTATCGCAGATTTGAAGTCCCTCGCATATCAGTTGGTGGTGTGGAGCATTTCCTGAAGTTCATTTAAAAGAGGCATTTTTGTTCCAGGTACAACCTGAACTCGGCGAGCCGTTTGCTCAGTGGTATCTCCCATGAAGTAAATTTGAAGGAATCGGTGTTCAGCGTTGTTGACAGGAAGAATAGAGCCTATCCTATGATAGGTTTGGTCCTGAATTTTGAACGTTGGCATATAGAATTCTTCATGAATGTGTTTGTGATCGAAACTTGTCATCTGAAAGGCAGGGTAAGCGCGAATTTTTTAACGACACGGGTATACTAATATGTATATATATATATATATATATATATATATATATATATATATATATATATATATATATATATATATTGCACGTGCGCGCGTGTATGTCCGCGCGTATGTGTGTGAAAAAGTAAAACTAGTGATGAGGGTGTGTAAGAGCAAGAAAGAAAGAAGAGAAAGGGATCTTTTCCTTTTGAACGGCACTTTGTAACATAATTTCTAGGTAACTAAAAAGTAGAATGTGTTTATAAAACATCATTTTCTCTTGGCTTTATTGAGAAAATTCCATAGTTTGTAAGATATTTCGTCTGAAATTTCTTGCATTTCGGTAATTTTAACCAATCCATTACCTCCATTGACGTAAATAACATTCTGTGCATAATGAATATGTCCCTCCTTTAAGAAACAGATTGGGTTTATTTACATTTGTGAAGAAAAAAAGATACCCTTCTCCAACCCCTAACCCTAACTAACCCTAACTCTAACCCTAAATCTAAAATAGATTGAAATGCAATAGATCGATACTAGGGCCATAATTATGGGTGACATTTTCATTTGACACCGCTAGAAAAAAATCCCATTTTCCGTAGCGGTGTCGTATGAAATTGTGACCCATAATTATAACCTTAGTATAAATACACACACGAGCAACGCAATGAACACTTCAAGAAATAGGCCTTCCTTCAGTACGGAATTTGAAGGTAGTTTACATACCCCAATATCAATTGAGTTCATGTTGTTTGAAGGTAGGCCTATTTTTTGAAGTGTTCTAATTTTTTTTTTATTACCTATAAAAAGGCCACACGTACATGTTCCTTGACAAATACAACGTATAAAGAGAATACAAAACGCGACAAAACATAAACTCGGGGAACTAAAAATTAACAAAAAGTGGATGAGATTAGAAGAAAAAATAAAAGAAACGAATAATGAGGCGCAATGCCCACTCGAACCCCGAATTTGAGTTGTTACATTTTCACAGTCTTTTCTTTAATTTTTTTTAAAGTCTACATATATACATTTTTCACAGTCGTATTTTTTTTCTCCCCGAGTTCACATTAGTATTGAAAGTTCTCCTCTCCAACCGGAGAGGCGAAACTGGTAGATATTCAGAGTCGAAATGTGGATTTTTGCCACATTCGAAGACATAAACCGAATCCCCTACCAGATTGAGATTGAGGAATGAGCAAGGCTAAGTGTAGTGGTAAAAGGAAGACGTCCTTATTGTTATATTTGCGGAGCACGGGGCCATATGAAGGCTCAGTACCCCTTGTTGGAATTTACTCTGAGTGAAAAAGAGGAGGAACAGAAAAAAGATGGAAAGGAAAATTGAAACGAGAGAAGATAGAAGTGATGCGGAGCGCGTCAGCGACGTAAATGAGAAGGAAAGGATCGAGGTGAAAGAGGGGTATGACGGCTTTGTCAGCCCCAAAAGGAGGGAAAAAGCAAAGACAAGAGAGTATCCAACAGAAAGCAAAGAGTCAAGCAAAGGGAAGAAACGAACCGAAGCTAAAAATACGCAAGAAGCAATCGAAGAGTACAAAAATAAGGGTTACTTGGCAATATATAGGAAGAATGTGGACGAAGAGAAAAAAAAAGATGGCGAAATGGAAGGGACAGGTGAAAGTGAAGCTGCCGAGAGAAGGATTTGAGATGGACGAGAGAGGTGCATGGATACGAGAGGAGAAGTCTGATAGATTTACGGATGTATTTTCGGATCATTTGAAATGGATTAAGGAATACTGGTTGGATGAAGGTGCACTTTCTGTAGTGGATTACGAGAGGTTGGAAAGAGTGAAGAAATAAAGGTAAAAGAACTTTCAATACTAATGTGAACTTGTTAAAAAAAGGGAAAGAAAGAAAAAAATGACTGTGAAAAATGTATATACGTAGACTTAAAAAAAAATTAGAGAAAAGACTGTGAAAATGTAACAACTCAAATTCGGGGTTCGAGTGGGCATTGCGCCTCATTTTCCATACTATCATTCGTTTCTTTACTTTTTTTTCTTCTAATCTCATCCACTTTTTGTTAATTTTTAGTTCCCCAAGTTTATGTTTTGTCGCGTTTTGTATTCTCTTTATGCGTTGTGTTTGTCAAGGAGCATTTACGTGTGGCCTTTTTATAAGTAATGAAAATAATTAGAACCCTTCAAAAAATAGGCCTTCCTTCAAACAGTATGAAATCAGTTGATATTGGGGTATGTAAACTACCTTCAAATTCCGTCCTAAAGGTAGGCCTATTTCTTGAAGTGTTCATTGCATTGCTCGTGTGTGTATTTATCGTAGGATTGGCGGTTTTTAAAGCTTTTGCTGGATCTTTTCGGTTTGAACGGCAGTTTCTAACATAATTTCTAGGTAACTAAAAAATTTTAAACTTCGTATACTGGTAGAATGTGTTTATAAGACATCTTTTTCTCTTGGCTTTATTGAGAAAATTCTATAGTTTGTAAGATATTTGTTGTGTTTCTTCTTAAATTTCTGCAATTTCAACCAATCACTGGCGTCTATTGAGTTAAAAAGTATTCTGTGCTATATGAATATGTCCCTCGTTTAAGAAGCAGATTGGGTTTATTTACATTTGTGAAGAAAAAAAGATACCCTTCCCCCCACCCCTAACCCTAAAATAGATTGAAATGCAATAGATCGATTCTAGGGTCATAATTATGGGTGACAATTTCCATATGACACCGCTCAGTTTGGATTCACACCCGCACGCACACAATCGTACGTACGCGCACACACACTCACGTGGGTGCTCGACTGAGTTATATCCCTTTACTTCAATCACTATTGCATTTGACATAACTCCTTCGAAGTACCAGACACCGCATTAGAACCTATCTAATCAACTAAAACGACTTAATGACGATGCCTCAGCATGACCGCACTCATCCTACTACATCAACAAATATCCAACGACTCCACCAACCAACCAACACCAGTAAAACAATAGTGTCCCAAATACTACAATTTTTTAAGCAGTACCTAAAAAAGGGTAAAGACCCCCTTCGGTCATGAATGACCATGGGATTGCACCTAGAAAGTTCCCCTCCGAGGCACAAGTCCAAGCAAAGTTGTTTATGGAAGACCAGCAGTCACCCATGTATACCAGCCTCCCCATCTCCATGTCACCAGTGTTGTCCAAGGGAAAGGCAAAGGGGCCGATACAGCTTGGCACCTGTGACATCGCAACTCATTTCTACAGTTGAGTGAACTGGAGCAACGTGAAATAAAGTGTCTTGCTCAAGAACAAAACACACAGCTCGGTTCGGGAATCGAACTCACTACCACCTGATTGTAAGCCAAACGCTCTAACCACTGATCCATGCGCCTTGATAACCTATTCAGGGCTAGATTGAGTGAATTAGTGGCTGAGAGGCTAATATATTTCTTTATTGCCCACAAGGGACTAAACATAGAGGGAACAGACAAACTGATTAAGTCGATTATATCGACCTCAGTGCGTAACTGGTACTTAATTTATCGACCCCGGAAGGATGAAAGGCAAAGTCGACCTTGGTGGAATTTGAACTCAGAACGTAAAGACAGACGAAATACCTATTTCTTTACTACCCACAAGGGGCTAATCACAGAGAGGACAAACAAGGACAGACAAACGGATTAAGTCGATTATATCGACCCCAGTGCGTAACTGGTACTTATTTAATCGACCCCGAAAGGATGAAACGTAAAGTCGACCTCGGCGGAATTTGAACTCAGAACGTAACGGCAGACGAAATACCGCTAAGCATTTCGCCCGGCGTGCTAACGACTCTGCCAGCTCGCCGCCTGTCTTGATCAAGGTCAGAGCAGTGTGGAGAAATTCGAAGTCACTATTGACCATTGTTATTGTTGTTGGCGGTGGTATTTTAAAACCGTCACGCTCCAGATATGCCAATAAGTAAACAACTCCGCTGTGCAAGAGTACTGACCACATTGTTGCTATGCTAACAAGAATCGAGTGACCTCTGTGGTAACCATAGTGATGACACGTCAGAGGATGGTTATAGTCTATCATCTACGGGGATGTTGTTGTTGTTGTCTCTTAATTACAAGCTTTAGTTTTCATGGTTGTATACACACGCCCTCACGCACACACACATCATGCACACACACACACACACACACACACACACACACACACACACCGGTACGAACTCGTGCACGCACGCATCCATTCTGGCACACGTCACAAAGATTTATAGCATTACTTATATTGTCAAAGTTAAAAGTGCATTCGACTCTTTCTCTCTCTCTCTATCTATCTATCCTTATACACATATACACACGCTCACACGTGTGTGTGTGTGTGTGTGTGTATATACATATATATATATATATATATATATATAGGCGCAGGAGTGGCTGTGTGGTAAGTAGCTTGCTAACCAACCACATGGTTCCGGATTCAGTCCCACTGCGTGGCATCTTGGGCAAGTGTCTTCTGCTATAGCCCCGGGTCGACCAATGTTTTGTGAGTGGATTTGGTAGACGGAAACTGAAAGAAGCCTGTCGTATATATGTATATATATATGTATGTGTGTGTTTGTGTCTGTGTTTGTCCACCTAGCATTGCTTGACAACCGATGCTGGTGTGTTTACGTCCCCGTCACATAGCGGTTCGGCAAAAGAGACCGATAGAATAAGTACTGGGCTTACAAAGAATAAGTCCCGGGGTCGATTTGCTCGATTAAAGGCGGTGCTCCAGCATGACCGCAGTCAAATGACTGAAACAAGTAAAAGAGTAAAGAGTATATATACTCTTTTACTTGTTTCAGTCATTTGGCTGCGGCCATGCTAGATCACCGCCTTTAGTCGAGCAAATCGACCCCAGGACTTATTATGTAAGCCTAGTACTTATTCTATCGGTGTTTTTTGCTGAACCGCTAAGTTACGGGGACGTAAACACACCAGCATCGGTTGTGTTTTAGCCCCTTGTGGGTAGTAAAGAAATAGGTATTTCGTCTGCCATCTTTTTTTTTTTTTTTTTGCGAAACGTTAAATTACGGTAATGTAAACAAACCAACTCCGGTTGTCAAGTTGTGGTTACACACACACACACACACACGTCTTCCAAGTTCGCTTTGGTCGGCTCAAAGCAATGGTAGCAAAAACACTTGTCCAGCGTGTAACGTTGTGGAGCTGATGAACTCAGACCAATGCGGTTGTGTATCTTTTTTTGTAACCTTGTTTACATCTATTTAAATATCCACACTTCAAGATGCAAGGAATAATTATGCATTCTTTATTAGAGCATTTATTTCTAAACTTCAACGGATGCCCCTTCTCCCTAGCATTGTCCATTCAACCATGAAACCGGCAAAGGCAAAGTAGCTTGTTTTTTTTTATGCTGTAAGCAATGAAGAGTTATCTCCCTTGCTCCATAATCTTTATGCTACGAACTTTTCAGCACAGTGAACTGAAGAAGAGATCTATGGCGCCTGTTTAAATCATCAAAATATAATTTTATGGCTAAGGAAGACAGCATGAATCTCTAACATCTGTGTATATCAGTGGTTCATAACTGGGGTCCATATGGCCCTTAGGAGGCCGATATAAGATTTTGTTGTTAAAATTTGTGTGCAATCAGTTCTGCTGTGTCTGGGGAGAGTCATTTTCTTTTTGTGCCTTATAATTTAACACACTCACCGGTAAAATTTCCACTTATTTCTTGTTTTTATTTTCCTAAAATTTTCGTTGCGTCTTGCAACCTTTTCAATAGTCTTGACTCTCAGTTCGTTTTGCAAGATTCCTGATGTGAAATCGCGTGTTGAAACTGGTGCTGTTGTGTATCAAGACGGTTATTTTACTCTTAATCTGGAGCACCGCCTTTAGTCGAGCAAATCGACCCCAGGACTTATTCTTTGCAAGCCTAGTGCTTACTCTATCGGTCTCTTTTTGGCTCAAAAAGCAAGGCCATGTAGGGGGACATGGAGTTATGTACAGGGTGGTGTTCATGTAAAGAGTTCAGGCCACTTGAGATCAAGGGAGACTTTGAACCGAGCGGTCGTCGGCATCTTCACCATCTCGTCTGGCAGCTTATTCCACGGATCCGCAACCCGGACGGAAAAAGCCCCTCTCCTTCGATTGAGATGAAATCGTCGCAGATAGAGCTTTTCGGAGTCACCCCGCAGCCCACGCTCTGGAGCAGGAGTGAAGAACAGCTCTTTCGAGAGGTTACACTTTCCGCTTATGATGTTGTGAGCAAGAATGAGATCACCACGTCGTCGTCGTTTTTCTAGAGAATAAAGGTGGAGTGTATTTTGTGTTGCAACGCTATAATCTTATGTAAGCAGCGTCGTTGCAAATGACGAGGTGAGGAAATGATGAGAAATTACTCAGATCTACAGCAAGAAAACAAAAACAAATTGGCAAGTGAAGAGGATCTTTTCGCTTTGACCGGCAGATTTGAAAAATAATTTCCATGTAATTAAACACTTTTAAACTTCGTATACTGGTAGAATGTGTTTATAAAACATCTTTTTCTCTTGGCTTTCTTGAGAAAATTCTGTAGTTTCTAAGATATTTGTACGATATTTTCGGCAATTTCAACCAATCAATGACGTCTATTGAGGTGAAAACATTCGCTGCCGTAAACATTTTCTAGCGGTGTCATATGAAAATGTCCCTCGTTTAAGAAACAGATTGGGTTTATTTACATTTCTGAAGAAAAAAACGATACCCTTACCCCCACCCTAACCCTAACTAACCCTAACTCTAAAATTCTGCCAGTTTAAAATTTTTTAGTTACATGGAAATTATTAAAAAATCTGTCGGTCAAAACGAAAAGATCCAGTGAAGATGTTGACATCCTGAACTTAATGAGTTAAAAAACAAACAAACTCTTCTTCATACGATTAAAATTATATCGTTTTGGTTGACAAAGAAGCGTTAGATCTTCTTAAAGGGGGCAAGTAAGACAAGAGAAGACAACTCCGAAATTTCAAGTACTGAGTTTGAGACTTCGTAATTGTCTCCCTTGCCTTTTTTTTTCTTTGCTGTGAATTTCGTTTTGAAGCAAATCTTGTTGTCTTGGGAGAATCATTACGCCGTGCCTCTCTTAAATAACATTATTTCTTTTGGCTTTCATCTTTATTTTGTTTCCATCATTGAAATTTTTTCTTTGCGTGTGTGAGATGAATAAACCAGAGTACTAATTTTTTTTTAAAAACCAGGTACTTACTCTATTGGGATCTTAGGTCGAAGCGCTATGTTACGGTAACGTAAACAAACTAACATCGGTTGTCAACCAATGGTGGTGGGAGACAAACATAAAACACACACACACACACACACACAGACAGGCGTGGCTGTGCAGTAAGAAGCTTGCTTCCCAATCACATGGATCCGGGTTCAGTCCCACTGCGTGGAACCTTGGACAAGCGTGTTCTACTATAGCCTTGGGCCGATCAAAGCCTTGTAAGTGGATTTGGAAAACGGAAATTGAAAGAAGCCCGACATGTATATATTTATGTGTGTCTGTATTTGTTCCTCCCCCACATCCCTGGTATGTATATATATATATATACATACCAGGGATGTGCTGCCTGGGTAGGCAAGGTAGGCAGAGCCCCTACCCTGAATGAAATAGATCGATAGTGATGTTTTCCTTTTATGGCAAAATATGTACCTAATTCAATAAAATTATGAAGGTTACTCTGATTACTCTGCACAAAATGCAAAATATATTCTTTGGTAGATTAGGTAGGCATAATTCGCCCCTGCCTTTCAATCTCAGCATTTAAGCTATGCATAGTACTGCTGTAGTACATGTGCTGCGGACACTCTTACAACACCATATACTTTACGTGCTATAAAGGCAAGAAGAAGTCAATCTACCTACAACTCGGTTGTGGCCTGTGTTTCGTTTATTTTTTTGTTTTACTACATAGAAGTCACCAACTACCTACTATGACTAATTGCTGAAGGCACATGCCTGATATATATATATGTATATATATGTGACCTCGTGAGTACCGCTGGCGATTTTTTTTTTTTTTCCTCTGTCTTCCCTTCTTGGGATCTTTCCTTGTATGTTTCCGACGAAGAGCTCCGCTCGAAACGTTAAACCCTCCTTCTTCCCTTCTTTCCTGAGCGTCCAATAATACTTTATTTGTTCCATGTCCTCGCGTTGTTGTGTTTTTTGTGTTTTCTTGTTTGGATTAACTTTATATATATATGTATATATATATATATATATATATATATATATATATACACACACATATAAGAATAAAAAGTTTTGAATGGTACAACAATGCACTATAATATATAAAAAAATGGACCATATATCTTTTGTAATTTAGTTATCCATACTCTGATGATATTTCGGAATACAATTCCTTCTTCAGATATTCTTAGATAGAGTCGCTACTAACCGATTATAGCAGTGACTCCATCTAAGAATATCTGAAGAAGGAATCGTATTCTGAAATATCATCGGACTATGGATAACTAAATTACAACAGGTATACAATCCTTTTTTTTATATATATTATAGTGCATTGTTGTATCATTCAAAACTTTTTATTCTTTACAAACAATACACAATGCTTCAAGTGAACTTCAATACTCTCCTATATATATATATATATATATATATTATATATATATATATATATAATATATATATAATTATTTGAGGGAATAATATTTCTAACTTACAGGGAAAAATTCAATTTAGAAATACTAAATCAAATTTCACAAAATATAATATATATATAAAAATTAGAAAAAAACACCTTTTATCAATTCAAAATGAACAATTAAATTACACCATCTAGAAAATTATTAATAATAAAAACGTATTATTTTTTTGCAATTTACTTAATCATCGGTATATTATTATTATTTTTATTTTAATATTTCTATTATATGTAATTTTCTAATTGTTCATTTTGAATTGATAAACGGTGGTTTTTTCGAATTTATATATAAATATATATATATATATGACAGGCTTCTTTCAGTTTGTGTTAACCAAATCCATCCTCTCACAAGGTTTTGGTTAGCCCAAGGCTATAGTACAAAACTGAGCCTGGAACCATATGGTTGGGAAGCAACCACTTACCACAACTGCTCTCTCCTTAACAGGTTTTGTCTTGCGAGTACTTGGTGGCCCTGTCAGTGCAGTCCACACTGTTAAGTGTTTGGTGTTCAGAAGGGCATCCAGCTGTAAGAACCATGTCAAAACTGACCTCGTCTGTGCTGGTGCCACATAAAAAGCACTCAGTCCATTCTGCTGAGTGGTTGGTGTTAGGAAGAACATCCAGCTGTAAAAATCCTGTCAAAATAGTCACAGAAGTCTAGTACAGGCTTCAGCCTGGCTGGATATTGTGGTACCGTCCTACCTATGCTAGCATGGAATATGGACGTGAAATGATGATGATTACATATATATAGATATAAATACAGCAAAATTTAGATTCAGAGGAATAGGGTACTGAAGTTAAAGGCACCAGAAATTTGGTATGGTATTATCCATATAAATCAAATGGGGTGATTATAATCAAAATAAGCAACAAGGATATTATCCAAGGTAACAGCATGAAACGATTGAACTACACTACCTTGGATATCCTTGTTGCTTATTTTTATTATAAATATAAATCATCATCATCATTTAACGTCCGTTCTCCATGCTAGCATGGATTGGACGGTTCGACCGGGGATCTGGGAAGCCAGAAGGCTGCACCAGGCTCCAGTCTGATCTGGCAGTGTTTCTACAGCTGGATGCCCTTCCTAGTGCCAACCACTCGTGTGTATGTATATATATATATATATGTATATATATATATTATATATATATATATATATATATATATTATATATATATATATAGGTGAGCTGGCAGAATCGTTAGCATGCCAGGTGAAATGCTTAGCGGTATTTTGTTTGTCATTACACTCTGAGTTCAAATTCCGCCAAGGTCGACTTTGCCTTTCATCCTTTAGGGGTTGATAAATTAAGTACCGGTGGAACACTAGGTTTGATGTAACCAACTAACCTTCTCCCCCATATTTCAGGCCTTGTGTCTAGAGTAGAAAGGATTTTATATATATATATGATGATGACCGTCCACTCGTGACCGAGGAAGACCATTGCCGACCTTCAGGAACATTGTGCGCTCTAGGACTAACTTATATTTTGCATTTGTGGCTCTGTTGGTGGCTAATGAGCCCTGCTCTTGACAAGCATACACGACTGCAAACATTGCAGACCAAGCTTTCCCCATTCACTATATGAGCCGTGCGCTTTCGCGCAGTTTGCCTAAGTTCTTCACGCTGGATACGTGCTCTCTCAAAAGTGTCGATCCCCTCCTTAACCTGCTTCCTCCATCTGTGGCGATGACAGGCATTGTTCACCCAGTCAGTGTCCTGCATATCTCAGGCCTTTGACGAGGACTTGACACAGTCTTTAAATCGCAGCCTTGGTTTCTGCCAGAGTCTCCTTCCATTCACAAGTTCTCTATAGAGCATCTGCTTAGGAATCCTATCCTCCATTCTAATAAGATGTCCAGTCCAACGCAACGGTGCTTGTGTACCATCGCCTCAATGCCCAAGATATCAGCTGTCCTCAGGATCTGTGTGTCTGGAATTTTTTTTTTTTTGAGGTCCAGCCAACATTGAGAATGTGTCTGAGACATCTCTGATGAAAACATTCAAGGACCCTTATATATATATATATATATATATATATATATACATACATACACACACATACACATATGGATTAGTGACTGTGTGTGACTTAGTAGTTAGGCTATTTGGCTCATGATTGCAAAGTTGTGAGTTCAATTCCTGGTGACTTGTATCCTTGAACAAGACACTTTATTTTATGTTGCTCCAGTCCATGCAGCTGACAAAAACGAGTTGCCCAGCCTTGCCACATTCTGTGTCTGGATGAATCTCCCTGAGAGCTACGTTAAGGGTACGCATGTCTGTGGAGTGCTCAGCCACTTGTATGTTAATTTCACGAGCAGGCTGTTCTGTTGATCGAATCACTTGGAACTGTCATCGTTGTAACTAAGAAATTGCTAGTATATACATACATACATGTTTGTGGAGGGGTGGAGGGTAAAAAGGTAGAGGTATTGTTTCTTAGCTGTTCTTAATTCAATTTTATATATATTTGTGGGTATTGAGGCTTTTTACACTATTTACATTTGACGGATATTTGTCCTCATCTTGTTTGTTGTTAACACAACGTTTCGGCTGATATACACTCTAACCTTCATCTGGTGTCTTGGGGAAATTTCGAACCTGGGTCCTCATCCCTAAGGTATTTTTTGATCCTATTATTATTATTATTATTCGGGTCACTGCCTGGAATCGAACTTGGAATCTTGGGGTTAGTAGCCCATGCTCTTAACCACCACGCCATGTGCCGTGGCTCTTGTTAGACTACAGGATAACTAGAGCACACTTCCGCAGAGAAACTCTTTTTTTTTACTCTTTTACTTGTTTCAGTCATATGACTGTGGCCATGCTGGAGCACCGCCTGTAATCGAGCAAATCGACCCCAGGACTTATTCTTTGTAAGCCTAGTATTTATTCTATCAGTCACTTTTGCCGAACCACTAAGTGACGGGGGACGTAAACACACCAGCATCGGTTGTCAAGCGATGTTGGGGGGACAAACACAGACATATACACACACATGCATACATATACATATATACGACAGGCTTCTTTCAGTTTCCATCTACCAAATCCACCGACAAGGCTTTGGTCGGCCCGGGGCTATAGCAGAAGACACTTGCCCAAGGTGCCATGCAGTGGGACTGAACCCGGAACCATGTGGTTGGTAAGCAAGCTACTTACCACACAGCCACTCCTATGCCTATGATTTAGTTTCTATTTATAATGCAAAATTTTAGAAAGGAAGGATCTCTGGATTATAAGGTTACTTGACAGTGAATATCTCAGGGATCAGAGTCTCCAGGACAAGCTTCTCTTTTTCCACGTTGAGAATTACTGCTCTGGTACTATGGACAAAAGCCAATAGGAGTGTTTTTCCCATGGTATCTACCACAGTAGATAGGCAAGCGAGCTGGCAGAAATGTAAGCACGCCATGCGAAATACTTAGCGGTATTTCGTCTGCCATTACATTCTGAGTTCAAATTCTGCCGAGGTCGACTTTGCCTTTCATCCTTTCAGGGTCGATAAATTAAGTACCAGCTACGTACTGGAGTCGATCTAATCGACTTAATCCGTTTGTCTGTCCTTGTTTGTTCCCTCTGTGTTTAGCTCCTTGTGGGTAGTAAAGAAATAGGTATTTTGTCTGCCGCTACGTTGTGAGATCAAATTCTGCCGAGGTCGACTTTGCCTTTCATCCTTTCTGGGTAGATAAATTAAGTACCAGCTATGCACTGGGGTCAATGTAATCGACTTAATCTGTTTGTCTGTCCTTGTTTGTTCCCTCTGTGTTTAGTCCCTTGTGGGTAGTAAAGAAATAGGTATCTACCACAGTATAGTATGTTCTGAGGAAGAAGGATGAGGATCATGTTCTGAGGAGAGTGCTTGAGTTTTAAGTAAATGAACCGCGAAATTGCGGAGAAGGAGATTGGGAGGGTTGTCTTGAGGAGGGAGGACACCCCAAACCGGGCGGAATGGTGTGAGAGCAGTTGCTGTAAGAGTGAGGTAGATCTGGCCACCCCTGTTAATGGGGACAAACCCGGGTTTAAAATATTGGACATTGGCATCGATGTGTGTGTTTGTTTCCCATCACTGCTTGGCAACTAGTGTTGATTCGTTCTAACAGAACATCTACATCCATGGGGCGGTGGGGTGGATAAACATCACCATTCAGTCTTAATACGGCTTCTGTTGTGGATTTTCTTTTACTTGTTTCAGGCATTTGGAAGTGGCCATGCTGGAGCACCACCTTAAAGGGTTTTAGTCAAAGAAATCAACTGCAGGACATATTCTTTGTATGCCTGCTACTTATTTTATCGGTCACTTTGGCTGAGCTGCAAAATCACAGGGACATAAACATACCATAAATGGATGTCAAGCAATGGCGGCAGGTTGGGGGGGAACACAAACACATAAATGCATATATATATACATACACACACATATATATATATATATATATATACATGATGGGCTTCTTTCAGTTTCCGTCTGCTGAATTCACTCACAAGGTTTTGGTTGGCCTGATGCTATAGTAGAAGACACTTGCTCAAGATGCCATGCAGTGGGACTGAACCCGGAACCATGTGGTTGGGAAGCAAGTTTTTTTTACCACAGTCATGCCTACGCCTATATATATATATATATATATATATATATATATACAGGGTGTCCATAAAGTCTCTTTACAATTTAAAAAAATTATTACAAAGGCAGTTGATGAGATATTTTAACCAGATTTGTTTTATTTTAATAATTGTTTATTAAAGTTTTAATTGATATTAAATTTTTGAGTTTCACATACTCTGGAAGGAAACTGATTCACTGAACCCCTATAAAATGAGGATGAAGCATTCCTCAAGCGAGTTTGTTTTAATGACGAGGCAACTTTTCATGTTTCAGGGAAGTTAACCCTTTAGCATTTAAACCGGCCAAAAGTATTCAGCCTGTTTTATGTTCAAACTGGCCAGATCTGGTCTCTCACACCAACCCTACAATATCGCTTTAAAAATTAAGTTACTTCATCAAAATCTCAAAGCTACAAGATAATGCCTGATTAGTTCAAGGCAATGTGGATAAAAAAGGATTAATTTTGGCAGAATAATGCGAACACTAAAGGGTTAAACAAACACAATGTGAGAATCTGGGGATCAGAACACCCCTATGTGACTAGGGTACTTCAACTGGATAGTCCAAATATGAATGTGTGGTGTGGAATCATGCACAATCGAATAATTGGTCCATTTTTCTTTAACGAGGCAACAATTACTGCAGATGTTTACCTCGACCTTCTGACCGAATATGTGGCACCACAATTGATTGATTTACAACCAACCATCATTTTCCAGCAAGATGGTGCACCACCACATTGGGGACGGCATGTTCGTCAGTTCCTCAATCAAACATTTCCAGACCGATGGATTGGAAGGGATGGGCCAATTCCATGGCCACCGCGTTCGCCAGATATCACTCCCTTGGACTTCTTTTTATGGGGTTATGTAAAAGATATCGTGTACCAAACAAAGATATGGGACATTGCTGACTTGAAGCAAAGGATTCGTAATGCCATTGCCACCATTGATGAGGCTATCCTACAGCGAACATGGCAAGAAATCGAGTACCATCTTGATGTGCTTCACGCAACTAATGGTGCCCATATTGAGGTCTATTAAATAACAGTTAAAAAACTTTAATAAACAATTATTACAATAAAACAAATCTGGTTAAGATATCTTGTCAACTGCCTTTGTAATAGAATTTTTAAATTGTAAAGAGACTTTATGAACACCCTGTATATATATATATATATATATATATATATAATATAATATGTGACAATTATTCGGTAGCCAAGATAAAACTCTGAGTTTCAGATGCCGAAGTGGAAATCCACAACACCATCTCTTCGGTTATCTGGCTATCTGAAAAAAAGTTTTATCTTGACTATTGAGTAATTGTAACATATTATTTTATAGATAAATTTCCTCTATTTACATAATATTGAGGTCTCTTTCTTTCTTTTGTTATCTTACCGTTTTTACCAATATATATATTATATATATATTTTAGTCACAGTTCTTGTAATATGGACAAGTGATTAGAATGGTGCAGGAAAGAATCACAAGATGGATTCTTTAAGCCATACCAACATGCAGGTGACCCAGGAGTGGACCAAGAATGGGACACTGGACAATATTCATAGTTTCAATTGGTCATTTTTGGGAATCCAGTTAGAGAGTGCAATTGGTGGTTGCTTCTGATAGGACTCAGTGGGGAAGGAAGGTACACGTGGACTATACCCTACTGCTAGCAGAAGGATAAGGGGTTGACCAAGAATGAAATGGTTGGGAAGGCGGTGAGCTGGCAGAAACGTTATGCTTAGCGGTATTTCGGTATAACGAAATGCTTAGCGGTATTTCTTCTATGTTCTGAGTTCAAATTCCACCGGGGTCGACTTTGCCTTTCATCCTTTCAGGGTCGATGTAATTGACTTAATCCCTTTGTGTGTCCTTGTTTGTCCCCTCTATGTTTAGCCCCTTGTGGGTAGTAAAGAAATAAATATATTAAGGTGGCGAGCTGGCAGAAACGTTAGCACACCGGGCGAAGTGTGTAGCGGTATTTCGTCTGCCGTTATGTTCCGAGTTCAACTTTGCATTTCATTCTTTCGGGGTCGATACAATTGACTTAATCCATTTGTCTGTCCTTGTTTGCCCTCTCTGTGTTTAGCCCCTTGTGGGTAGTAAAGAAATAGGTATTTCGTCTTTCATGTGCCATTACGTACCGAGTTCAAATTCCGCCGCAGTTGACTTTGCCTTTCATCCTTACGGGGTCGATAAATTAAGTACCAGTTACGCACTGGGGTCAATGTAACCGACTTAATCACTCTGCCTGTCCTTGTTTGTCCCCTCTCTGTTTAGCCTCTTATGGGTAGTAAAGAAATAAGAATGGGAATCCAGTCACAAAGTGTAATGAGACAGTTGAATCTGATGGGAATCTATTGAGGAGATGCTTGAGGACTTTACTCCCATGGCTGATAGGAGACTTAGGAGTAAACCAAGAATGGGATGGGTGCATAATATCCATAGTCTTAGTTGGGAATTCAACCAGAGAGTCTAATGAGAGCTGCTTTTGATAGGGCCTTATGAAGGAGGTGCCTGAGGATTCTATCCTATGAATGAGAGGAGACTTGAGGGTAGATCAAGAATGAGATAATTGGATAATATTTGCAGTCTTCAGTTGGTCATACTTGGATATCCAGCTGGAAAGTGCAATGGTGGTTGCTCCTGATAGGACCCTGTTGGGAAGGAAGGTACAAGGACCCTACCCTATGACTGGCAGAACTAGGGGTTCACCAAGAATGATATGGTCAAATAATATTCATAGTCTCAGTTGGTCAAACTTGGACATCTAGCTGGAAAGTGCAATGATGGTTGCTCCTGATAGGACCCTGTTGGGAAGGAAGGTACAAGGACCCTACCCTATGACTGGCAGAACTAGGGGTTACCAAGAATAATATGGTCAAATGATATTCATAATCTCAGTTGGTCAAACTTCAAAAACCAAACAGAAAGTGTAATGAGACATCTGCTTCTGATGAAGATCTATTGAGGAAATGCCTGAGGACTCAACCCCCATGACTGTAAGGAGACCTAAGAGAAAACCAAGAAAATCTAACAATGGCTATTTCTAATGGAACCCTATGGAAGAAGTGGCTGAGGACTCTACCCTGACAGCCATTCCAGGAACAATGGGCTGAGGAGATGGAGGGTGGGATCAATGGATTTTTCTTTCATCACGTTATAATTAACCCCTAAGGCAGAATCACTGCCGCATCGGACGAAATACTTAAGGTCAGTTCTTCTAGCTCTTTATGTTCTCAGGTCAAATCCCCGAGATCAACTTTGCCTTTCGACCTTTCTGAAGGTCATACTGGATGTCCAAGTATGACCAACTGAGACTATGAATATTATTTGACCATCTTATTCTTGGTGAACCCCTAGTTCTGCCAGACATAGGGTAGAGTCCTTGTACCTTCCTTCCCAACAGGGTAAAGTACCAGTCAAGTTGTGGTGGTGGTGGGGGTCAATGTAACTGACTAAATCTGCTTCTCAGAATTGCTGGCCTTGGGCCTGAATAAGAAACAGTTTTAAGGTACAGCAGTAGCAGAATTCTTAGCGTCTCAGACAAAATCCTTAGTGGCATTTCTTTCAGCTTTTTACATTCAAAGGTAAAATACTGCTGAGGTTGACTTGGCCTTTTCATCCTTTCAAGGTTGATAAAGCTAAACACAGGGACCGATGTAATCGATCAACCCTTGTCCCCTTAAAATTGCAAGTCTTGGGTGCCAAAATTAAAAACAATACAAATTACGGCGGCAAGCTGGCAGAATCGTTAGCACCCTGGGCGAAATACTCAGCAGTGTTTCGTCTGTTGCTACGTTCTGAGTTCAAATTCTGCCGAGGTCGACTTTGCCTTTCATCCTTTCGGGGTTGATTAAATAAGTACTAGTTACGCACTGGGGTCAATGTAATCGACTTAATCCATTTGTCTGTCCTTGTTTGTCCCCTCTGTGTTTAGCCCCTTGTGGGTAGTAAAAGAAATTTTAAAAAAATTAAAAACAATAACAATCTTTTCCTTCTTCTTCCTCCTCATCATCAATATTGTTTTCTTCTGCAATCTTCTTTCTTTTTTTCCTTTCAGTTTTTTCTTTTAAATGTTATTCTAAACAGCCGGCCAGGAACAAACTGTTAGCATTCTTCGTCTTCTCCAGGTGGCTTCTGCAGAAAACCCTTCTCACTCTGGTGCCAACTTACCAAACATTGCTGCCGACCATAATTTCACAAGAATTAGAAAACTAATATTTTTTTTTGTTTTGTTTTCCTTAATACTTTACAGGTTTTTTATTATTTTTATTTAATTATTTTGTTGTTTTTTTTTTAGTGTCGGACCAAAAAAAAATGGAGAGAAAAATGAATACGTTCGTAAACATATCTCTTTGATGTCAACCACAAGATTATGTATATGTATGTATATGCATGTATGTATATGCATATATATATATATATATATATATATATATGTATATATACATACATAAAACATATTTACTATATATATATATATATATATGCATATATATATTATATATCAATTTATACACACACATACATGTGTATATATCATACACTATTTATCAAATATAAGTATATATATATAATATATAGCATACACATATATATATGTATAAATAGGATGTACACATAAGAAATATATATATGCATGTATAAAGTACATATCATATAAATGATGGATATATTAAATAATATACATATAATTATATGGTATATATTATACATTTAGTATATGTATTTATACATATGTGGGTATTATATATATATACACACACACGCACATGTATTGATGCTTGTGTGTTCATATGTGTGTGTATATATCTGTATACGAGCCTGTCTATATATACACACACACACATATATATATACCCACGCACTTATACATATATAGTATATATATATATACACACACACACATACGTATATACAAGATGCCTTCAAAAAGAATCCAAGCTTTGGGGTTAAAAAACAATTTTGTACATTTCCCAAATTTTATTCAATAACTTTCAAAATACTCCCCTTTGGGAGTTCACATACTTCTCCCAATGATTCTTCCACGGCTGGTAATACCTCTGGAAGGCCATCTCTGGAAAGCTATGGAGTTCTACCATCACTTTTCTCATAATTTCTTCTCACAATTCAAATCGTTTCCCTTTCAGTGTGGCTTTCAGTTTGGAGAGGAGCCAGAAGTCACATGGTGCCAAGTCAGGAAAGTAAGAAACCTGTCAAATAAGTGGGACGTTGTTCCTGACCAGATAAGCTTGGATTACAAGGTGCATTCAAAAAGTATCCGGCTTATTTTTCAGCCGATACTCTCCACATGTACAAATCCTCCATTAAAATGGAAATGCACTGATCCTGTGCTTATTCTCACTTCATGAATAATTTCCTGGATTTTTACATGTACAAGGACTCTACCCTGTGACTGTACAAGAACTAGGGGTTCGCCAAGAATAAGATGGTCAAATAATATTCATTGTCTCAGTTGGCCATACTTCAGAAAGTATAATGAGGCATCTGCTTCTGATGTCTATTCACGACTATTCATCAAACCTCAATCAGCACCTCATTTCAGTTTGTGGATGGCCTGCATGAGCATGCCTCGCATTCTACTGCAGTGTGGCCACATCTGAAGCAGTGGTACCACCCTTTGACCTGAGTTTCGCAAATGGAATCCTCACCAAGGGCCTGCAGAATCTTCTCGATGCTTTGAATTTGAGGATCACCAAGCTTTTGGCAAAAACCTGATGTAAGGTTTCCGCTTGATGCGGTTGGCCGTCTTGTGCGAAAACGAAAATTCGACAAGTGTGCAACATAACAGACAGGAACTGACACGGTCTACTGGTGCGAAAAGTTCCACACATATGCAAGGAAGAGTGACATCGCCTTCCACCCAAAGGATTTTGCCCACGTGGTATTCATTTTGGTGAGAAAAAAATAAAGTTGGATACTTTCTGAACACACCTCATATACATGCATACATATATTCAAACACTATATATACATATATATGCATACACATACATACATTATATATATTACACATGCAAACACACACATATATATATACATTGATATATGAATATATACATACAGAGAATGCTTGTATATATGTACATATATATACATGTCTGTCTTTAAACAAACGAGATACACATACATATATTATATATAAATATATATGTATATATTATATATATGTTATATATTATATATTGCACGTTCTCATGCACTTATAAGCTCACTCATTCATTCCTCATACATATATATAAAGATACATAGATATTCATATATATGTATACACACATACATATATACACAGACAAACACACACATATGTACACACATATTTATATACACATACATATACATGTATATATACATACATATATATATTTATATAGAGAAAGATAGATACATACGCACAAATATAAATATAGTCCACCTTACGTGTCTCAATAGACAGTTGCATATCTGTGTATGTATGTGTGTAAATGTCTGTGTGAGTATGTGAGTGTAGACAAGTGTGTATATATATTTTATGTGTGTATATATATTTTTGTGTGCGTGTATATATTTTTTGTGTGTGTATATATGTGTGTGTGACTATATGTATATATTTTGTATGTATATATATATATATATACATATATACACATTATATATATATATACACACACACACACAATATATACATGTATTTTATATATGTGTGTGTGTGTATATATTTTTTAGGTGTGTGTATATGTGCGAGTATATGTATATATTATGGGTGTATATACATATATACATTATATATATATACACTATATACATATATTTTATATATATATATATCTATACATAAATATATATATACATTATATATATCTATATATATATACATAAATATATATACACTATATATTTTATATATATACATACACACACATATATAAATACATTATATGTTGTATATATATATGTGTGTGTGAGTGTATGTGTTGTGCATTCAAATGTGTTGGACACAGAAGAAAGGTTCAAAAGTTTGGAAATATTCTTTATATATTTTTCTTCCTCATCGTCTTCTTTCATTCTTTCTGTTGTATGGTTGTTGTGATGGCGCTCGAGTTGTGTGACATGCGTGTGTGTGTTGGCAGGCGATGTGTGTTATGTTTTCCATGCTGTACTGTATTCTACTGGTGGTGTTTTGCAGAATATATATACATATATATATAACGCTCTGCTGTGATGTGTTTTTAACCCTTTAAGCATTCAGGTACAAACTACTCTGTCAAATGTAACGTTCTTTCATTCACATTGATTGCGAATTGATCATGTCGTATATAATCTCATAGCTTTGAGCTTTCAACGAGGTGATTGTTTAATATTTTTTTTGGTTTTGTTTGAATGACATTGTAGGACAGGTGTAAGAGGCCAGATCTGGCCAGTTTTAACATAAAACAGGTAGAATATTTGGGTTGGATATGGCTGGTTTGAATGCCAAAGGGTCAATGATGCTTCCAAGTGGTGGTGGTGATGTGTCATGCTTATATATTGTTCTGCAGCAGTGCTTTCTGAGAATGTTATATATATACACACGCACACACGTGTGTGTATATATATACACATATGACCACACATATATATATACATACACACGTGTGTGTATATATATATAATACATACGTGTGTGTGTATATATATATATACATACACACGTGTGTGTATATATGCACATATACACACGTGTGTGTATATATGTACATATACACGTGTGTGTATATATATATATATACACACACACACACACATGTATGTATATATATATTCACATTCACATAATATACACGTGTGTGTGTATGTATATATGTTTGTGTGTGTATATATACATATATATACACACATATACGTGCATGTATATGTATGTGTGTATGTATATATATATATATGATTGTGTGATGTTGCATTGTGAAGTGCTCTTTTGCGTTGTGATGCGGTCTGTTCTGTTGTGTGTAGTTTTGCCATTCTGTTGTGAGGTGTTGCTTTGTATCATATCTCTTTCTATTGCTTTGTATTCTGTTGTGTGGTGTTGTGAGGTAATCTTTTGTATCCATTCTGTTGTGATGCTTTATGTTGAGTTGTGCTATATATCATATTGTGTTGCTGTGTGTGTGTATGAGTGTTTGTGATTTTCTGTTGTGAGGTCTTCTGCAGTTCTGCAAATGTTCTTTGTGATTTTGGGTTTTCGTTTATCTTTTCTTTTTCCTTTGTTTATTATTATTATTTTTATTTTTTTTTTGGTAGGGAAGGGTTTTCTTTTCTTTTTTTTTTTGTAGTTGTTGTTGTTCATGCGTGCAGACTTTGTTTTTTAAAAAAATAATTTTTACAAACCAGCAGAGAAAAAAAAAAAAAAATGAAGGAAGGAAGGAAGAAAAGAAAGAAAAACAAAAAAAAAAAAATTGAAGAAAGTTCCAACTTCTCCAGAGTGCACTAAGATGTCGATTTAATGTTCACTTTTTCCATTCTCATCCTCTTACTCCTCTTCATCATCATTATCATCGTTAATTTCATCATCATCATCTTTAACATCATAATCACCATCATCATCATCGTTAACATCATCCTCATCATTATCCATCAGTGTTATTATTTTTATTATTATCATCATCATTATTATTATTTCTTTAAATTTTGATAACTGTTATTATTATTATTATTTTTTTTTTTTCCTCAGGTTGGTACTTAGCAATTTTCAGTCAAAGATTTCTTTGTTTTTTTTCCTGTGAAATGCAAAAGACTGTTAGATAATAGACACATACTGAACTCATAACATATACTTCTTCAAATTTTTTTCTTTTTTTTTTTTTAATCTTTTCCTGTTTATTTATTATTATTATTATTATTATTATTAATTTCTTCTTTTATTATTATTATTATTATTATTATTATTATTATTATTATTTTTTTTTTTTTTTTTTTCCACATATTTTTGTTGTTCTTTCTGTTTGAAAACGTTTTTCGAGTTTGCGGTGCACGTACGTTCATAACATACGTTCGTAACGTACATAACGAGTGTGCATGTATGCATGGATGTGTGCATATGTGGGTGCGCATATGTATGTGTGTGTGTCATTGCACGTATGTATGCATGCACGTGTGTGTAAGTAAGTGTGTTTAAGCGTTTTTTTCCTCTTCTTTTTCTTCATCATCAGTAAACAAAAAAAAAACAATAATAACAATATTCTCATTATGGTTATTATCATTAAGAAATAAATAAAGTTCTCCTTCAGCTATATCCGTGTCGTTCAACAACCAATCTTCAGAACAGTGGCATATTATATAATATATAATATATATACACACATATATATATATATATATATATTATATAAATTAATTATGCATTTTCTTAAACTAGGCTTACATACATATATACAGACAAGCGGGTAGTATGGGTGTGGTGGAAATGCGTATGCACGTGTATTTGGGATTTTAAATATTACATGTGTTTATATATATGTTTAGGTGGTGTGTGGCTGTATGTGTATGCATGTGTGTATGTGGTATATGTAGATATTGTATATGTTATGATTACATGTGGAGTGCACGTGTTTGCATTTTATATACACAGTAATGTGTCTGTATGCATGTGTATACATATATATATATATATATGCATGTGTGTATGTATATATATATATATATATAGATATATTATTATATATATATATATATATACACACACACACATTTTGTGTATGATGACCATACGTTTATGTATGACATATACAGGCTTGTGATTT
>NC_043021.1:19000574-19055510 GCF_006345805.1 Octopus sinensis | reverse complement strand
ATGCATGCATACATGCATACATACATGTATGCATACATGCATACATACATGTATGCATCATGCATGCATACATTCATGGCATGCATGCATGCATGCATGCATGCATGCATGCATGCATGCATGCATGCATGCATGCATACAGCATGCGTACATACAAATATACAGACATGTGTGTAGGCTTGTGTATGCATAGGGACTGGGTAGGTGGGTGTGTAATTATGCAAGGCCAAGAATGGGGTGGAGAGGAGACAATATGTGTATGTATGTGTATACAACTAAGATACAGAACAGGTGTGTTTGTATATGACGGATATGAAGGAGTACATGGCATAAAGAGAGTAAAAGGGTATGTATGCATATATATATATGCATACATATATATACACACACATATATGCATATATATATACACACACACACACATATATGCATACACACACACATATATGCATATATATATACATACACACACACACATATACATACATACACACATATATATACACATATACATACACACATATATATATCTACATATACATATATACATACACACATATCTATGTATATATATACACATACATACATAAATATATACACACATATATACATACATAAATATATACACATATACACATGTATATATATACATATATACATGCATATATATATATACACACACATATATATCTATACATATACATGCATATATAGATATATGTATACATATATATGGATACACACATATATATACATATACATACATATATACATACAAATATATATCCACATATTAGATTTCACTCATAGGTATTGGAATCTTATATGTATACCATTCTGCCTACAAAAAAATGGATCTACAAATATAATATCCCTAAATATCTCACACCTATTTTCTTTTCTTTCCTCCACCTCACTCTCTATTTTATATTTTATCTAAATTAACTATTTCTTAACCATCCTCTCACACTGTCTCTGATGAAGGGATATAATAAATATACTGGAAACAGCTGTTAGACCTTCTATCAATAAATGTTCTAAACTCTACACAGCCTTGGTTTTAATCTCATTACAAAAAATAATTGTTATATATACACACATATATACATACGCACACACATGTATATATATATACACACACACACATATACATACACACACACATGTATATATATATATATATACACACACACATATACATACACACACACACATGTATATATATACATACACACACACACACGCATACATATATCTATATATAAATGTGTATATATATATATCTATATATAAATGTGTGTATATATATATATATATATATATATAAACATATAGTAATATGCTTTATGAAAAAGCAACAAAAATATCACAAAAACTGTTACTCAGAGTTTCATGTTCCTGTTTGGACGAACGGGAACGTGAAACTCTGAGTAACAGCTTTTGTGATATTTTTGCTGCTTCTTTAATAAAGCATATTACTTTACCTCTGGTATTTGAGTACTATTTTTTTCCACCTTGTTTTGCATTATGTGCTTACTTTGGTATATATAAACATGTATATATATATATATATATATAGAATAAACCTTTACATATATAAATAACGTGAAATACACGAAGGGACGAACATAAGAGACAGACGGGTCATTCAAAGCCTTCGTTCTTCAGTCAGAAACCCTCTCTCTTTCTCTTTTACTTGTTTCAGTCATTTGACTGCGGCCATGCTGGAGCACCGCCTTAATCGAGCAACTCGACCCCGGGACTTATTCTTTTGTAAGCCGCAGTACTTATTCTATCGGTCTCTTTTGCCGAACCGCTAAGTGACGGGGACATAAACACAACAGCATCGGTTGTCAACAATGCTAGGGGGACAAACACAGACACACAAACACACACACGCATACACATATACGACGGGCTTCTTTCAGTTTCCGTCTACCAAATCCACTCACAAGGCTTTGGTCGGCCCGAGGCTATAGTAGAAGACACTTACCCAAGGTGCCACGCAGTGGGACTGAACCCGGAACCATGCGGTTGGTAGACAAGCTACTTACCACACAGCCACTCCTGCGCCACTGATTCATCATCGCATATATTTCTTTACTACCCACAAGGGGCTAAACACAGAGGGGACAAACATTATATATATATATATATACTCACACACACATACACAGTGATAGACAGATAGATATACATATATACGCACATATATACACTTATGCTTATATGCCTGAGGGAGTGTGTGTGTGTGTGTGTGTGTGTGAGAGAGAGATGTGTCGGAGAGAGAAAGAGAGTCTGTATGCAAACTGATGTATTTCTGAGTTGATCCAGTGTTACTCAATATTCATAGTCACTAAGTTGTGTGTGTAGATGTGTATATATATGTATGATACTATGCTTTTGTGTGTGTGTGTGCATATGAGTGTGTGCGTATCTGTGCATGTATGTACATGTGTATATATATATATGTATGATACTATGCTTTTGTGTATGTATGTGTGTGTGTGGGGGGGGGAGAGGGTGGCAGGGTGGGGGGGGCTACATGTGTATACACATGTTTGTCATGGTTGAGAATGTACGTGTCGGTGTGTGTGTGTGTGTGTGTGTGCGTGCATGTGTGAGAGTTCATGAGTGCGTGTGTGTTTGTGAGTATGTGTGTGGTGGTGGTGGTGGTGGTGTTATGTATTTTTGGAGGCGGCTAATGTGTTTGCGCGCGTGTGTGTGTGTGTCTGCTTGTGCATGTGAGCATGTGAGTGTGTGTGTATGGTGTGTGTGTGATGATATTACGGAAAGGGGTAGACATCTGTCAGTCTCCGTGCATGCATCTGTATGAACGTGTGTGTGTGTCTGTGTATGTATACATGTGTGTGTGCGAGAGTTTATGGGGGGGTGGGGTTTAATACTCTTAATTGTGTCCAGTTAATGGGGTGCTGCTGCCGCTGCCCCTCCTCCGCCAGCTGCCACCACAGCCGTCCCAGTCGGACCGCCAGTCCCCAGCCGGCCATAGTCCACATTGATAAACGAAAATCCGTGGAATTCCTCCTGATTAATTGCTGATACTGTTTGACTCTCGATTGGTGTTAAGGTTGGTTCCTCTGTCGTAAAATCTTTGTCAAAGTTGTTGGCATCTGTTCGACTTTTCTGTAGGCGAAGAAGAAAAAGAAAAAAAACAACTTAAAAATATATCGAAAACAACAACAACAAAACAAACAAAACAAGTGGACAAGAATAAGACAGTTATTGTTTTTCCAGTAGAAGCAGTTCCAGAGATTTCTTATTTCTTTACTACCCACAAGGGGCTAAACACAGAGAGGACAAACAAGGACAGATAAACGGATTAAGTCGATTATATCGACCCCAGTGATTTGTTGGTACTTATTTAATCGACCCCGAAAGGATGAAAGGCAAAGTCGACCTCGGTGGAATTTGAACTCAAAACGTAACGGCAGATGAAATAACAATTTCTTTACGACCCACAAGGGGCTAAACACAGAGAGGACATACAAGGATAGACATATGGATTAAGTTGATTATATCGACTCCTGTGCATAACTGGTACTTAATTTATCAAGGATGAAAGGCAAAGTTGACCTTGGCGGAATTTGAATTCAGACCATAGCGGCAGACGAAATGCTGCTAAGCACTTTCCCTAGCATGCAAACGTTTCTTATTTCTTTATTGCCCACAAGGGGCTAAACATAGAGGGGACAGACAAAGGGATTAAGTTGATCACAATGACTCCAGTGCGAAACTGGTACTTTATTTATCGACCCTGAAAGGATGAAAGGCAAAGTCAACCTCAGTGGAATTTGAACTCAGAACGTAATGTCAGACAAAATACTTATTTCTTTACTACCCACAAGGGGCTAAACACAGAGAGGACAAACAAACAGATTAAGTCGATTACATCGACCCCAGTGCATAACTGGTACTTATTCAATCGACCCCAAAGGATGAAAGGCAAAGTCGACCTCGGCGGAATTTGAACTCAGAACATAACGGCAGACAAAATACTGTTAAGCACTTCGCCCGGCATGCTAACGTTTCTGCCAGCTCGCCACCTTCACACACACACACACACACACACACACACTCATTCACACCCACACACATATAGTATGAAAGATTCAACAAAACAAAACAAAACAAATCAAAGAAATCCATCCAATGGAAACATTACTTACAATTTTAGGTTTAAATGGAGGTTTCACCTTCCTTTGTTCCAAAGCATCCCAGTCAATTTTGTCATGGAAGAATGGATGAACAAGAATAGCCCTTTCCTCTCCGTGAGATTTAACACAGCCCAGACGTCTGGAAGGGTTCTTTGTCATAAACTAAGATTGGAGAGATTTTTAAAAAAAGGGAGAGAATAATGAACAAACTCAATACTTACATCAAAATGAAAACAAATTGGTTTTTATACATGGAAACTATGTCTTGTTATATAACTTAAAATGGTTTGAGTAGTAATGGAACATGTATGGCAATGTTGCCCAACCATTTCTGACATCCACAGAGTGGTTTCATGCAAGACAAATTTTCCATGGATCAGGAGATCATCATCATCATCATCGTTAGCGTCCGCTTTCCATGCTGGCATGGGTTGGACGGTGCAGTGCAACTGGGGTCTGGGAAGCCAGAAGGCTGCACCAGGCCCAGTCTGATCTGGCAATGTTTCTACGGCTGGATGCCCTTCCTAACGCCAACCACTCCATGATTGTAGTGGGTGCTTTTTACGTGCCACCGGCACAGGTGCCAGACGAGGCTGGCAAACGGCCACGATCGGATGGTGCTTTTTACGTGCCACCGGCACGGAGGCCAGGCAAGGCTGGCAAACAGCCACGATCGGATGGTGCTTTTTACGTGCCACCGGCACGGAGGCCAGGCGAGGCTGGCAAACGGCCACGATCGGATGGTGCTTTTTATGTACCACCGGCACGGAGGGCAGGTGAGGCTGGTAACGGCCACGTTCGGATGGTTCTCTTATGTGCCACCAGCACTGGTATCACAGCTACGACATATGACTTCTCATCATCACTGTTATATCTGAACTGTTATGATATCAAACATTTCTTGATCTTCTCTTATTACTCTCCAACTGTGTATCTTCAACAAGCACTCCACGATATCTCTATTCAATAATTCCTACGACCTCTACACTATGACTGTACGTATGACACTCTTCTCAGACTGTTCTGCACATGTTTATTTATACTAGCTAGTAGAGTTCATTATTTACATTTGATGGATATCTGTCCTCATCTTGTTTGTTGTTAACACAACGTTTCGGCTGAGATACCCTCCAGCCTTCCTCAGGTGTCTTGGGGGAAATTTTGAACTTGGGTTCTCATTCCTAAGGTATTTTTTGATGCTATTATTATAATTATCATTTAGGTCACTGCCTGGAATCGAACTCGGAATCTTGGGGTTAATAGCCCACACTCTTATCCACTACACCACATGCCCATGAGTATATGGCGTAGCAGTAAAGAGGACGGGCTATCAACCCCAAGATTCCGAGTTCAATTCCAGGCAGTGACCTGAATAATAATAATAATAATAATAATAATAATAACATTGAAAAATACTTTAGGAATGAGAATCCCGGTTCAAAATTTCCCCAAGGCACCTGATGAAGGCTGGAGGGTATATCAGCTGAAATGTTGTGTTAACAAACAAGATGAGGACAAATATTCATCAAATGTGAATATTGTACATAATTCCTCATCTCTTAAATATAGATGCATAATACATAATTTAATAATTACTTATATAATACACAAATATTACATATATGAGGTGATACCAAAAAGTTCTTGGACTAGTTTTGTAGCGTGCCAACAGGTAGCAGCACATGGCTGCCTGTGCAGTGAAAGCCAGCAGTGACCTTTGTAAGTTGTGAAATTTGTGTTTTTGTGTTCATGTGTAGTCTGTGATTTTATCATGGACGGGAACAAAGAACCAATACTCTTTTACTCTTTTCTGTTTTCAGTCATTTGACTGCGGCCATGCTGGAGCACCACTTTTATCGAGCAAATCGACCCCGGGACTTATTCTTTGTAAGCCCAGTACTTATTCTATCGGTCTCTTTTGCCGAATGCTAAGTGACGGGGACGTAAACACACCTTTTCGGTTGTCAAGCAATTAGGGGGACAAACCACACACATATCTATATATATAATATATATATATATATATATATATATATATATATATATATATATATATATATATATATATATATATATATATATATCTATAATATATATATATATATATATATATATATATATATATATATTATATATATATATATATATATATATATTATACATATATACGACAGGCTTCTTTTAGTTTCCGTCTACCAAATCCACTCACAAGGCATTGGTCGGCCCCGGGGCTATAGCAGAAGACACTTGCCCAAGATGCCATGCAGTGGGACTGAACCCGGAATCATGTGGTCGGTAAGCAAGCTACTTACCACACAGCCACTCCTGCGCCTATATGTGGAAGTTTGTGTGAAACTTGGGAAGTCTGCTACAGAGGCATTGAGCATGCTTCGGCAAGCTTACCGCAACAAGGCAATGGGCCGTATGCAATGTTTCGAGAGTCACGGGTGCTTCAAAAGGCACAAAAGTGCCGCAGCTCAATTAAGAGCATGCTCAACGTTTTTCCCCCAAGATCTGTGGTATTGTGCACCGAGAATTTGTTCCCCAGAACCAGACTGTAAATTGAGAGTTCTACCGCAATGTTTTGAAGAATTTGGTGGAGGACATTTGGCAGAAACAACTGGATCTGTGCAGCGCAAAGAATTGTATTCTTCATGACGACAATGTACCTTGCCAATGATCTCCCTTCACTTGTGAGTTTTGTGCTAAAAACATGGTATCGCTTCTGCACCTGCCCTTTTCACCAGATTTAGCACCCGCAGACTTCCACCTCTTTCCCAAGATGAAAATGCATTTCAAAGGCTGACATTTCGACTGAAACCATGTGGTTGGAAAGCAAACTTCTTACCACACACATACACATATATATATATATATATACACAACGGGCTTCTTTCAGTTTCCGTCTACCAAACCCACTTACAAGGCTTTGGTCATCCTAAGGCTATAGTAGAAACAAATCTTGCCTCAGGTGACATGCAGTGGGACTGAACCTGGAACCATGTGGCTGGAAAACAATCATCCTCCTAACCACACAGCCACATGCCTGCACCTATGTGAAACAAGGACAACAATTTGGTGATTTAAGAAATTTGAGAAAACGGTTAATTTACCCCTTTCAGTATAGACACAGCCTCTTTGGTGAGCCAAACAGGATATAGAACATCATCATGTAAAATTGATTCAAATAAGTCATCTTCATTATCAGCTTCGAATGGCGGTTGCCCAGCCATCATCTCGTACATCAGGACACCAAGTGCCCACCAGTCCACAGAGGCATCATATTCTAATTCTTGAAGAATCTGCAGAAAGAACAACAAAATTGATAGATTGAAAAGAAATGACTTAATAAAATGACTTTTTTTTACTAGTTGTTTTATAGTATATTCTGTGATTGGTGAATGGGACCCCCCGCCCCCAAAATATGCAGAAGTTCAGAGAGTAAGAGAGTGAGTGTATTTTTGCGTATGTGTGTGTGAGAGAGAAAGAGGGAGAGTGTGTATGTGTGTGAGAGAAAGAGGGAGAGAGTGAGAAAGTGTGTGAGAGAGAGAGGGTGTGTGTGAGAGAGAAAGAGGGAGAGACTGAGAGTGTGTGTAAGAGAGAGGGTGTGTGTGTGAGAGAGAAGAGGGAGAGAGTGAGAAAGTGTGTGTGTGTGTGTGTGTGTGTGTGTTTTCTATCACTGTCACGTCTACTTTTCCATGCTTGCATGGGCTGGAATACAGTTTGTTGAGGGAGATTTTCTTTGGCTGGCTGACCGGCTTCTGACCAACCCTCACCTGTTTTACAACTTAAGGTAATATTTCCCCATGACTAGTCATGTTCTTGCAGAATATTGGAAACGAACGACACTGCTTGTATGACAGTGACACTCATTTACAACTATCACACAATGTCATCAAGACAAGGAGACACAAACATACATACATAAATAAACGCACAATATATATATATATATACACATGCATTTTTGTATAGATTAATAAAGATTAAACATGCTATGCTTTAGAAGAGTTCTAATTTGTACCTGCACGAGTTAAATAAAATACCTATTTCTTTACTGTCCACAAGGGGCTAAACACAGAGAGGACAAACAAGGACAGGCATACGGATTAAGTCGATTATATCGACCCCAGTGTGTAACTGGTACTTATTTACTTGACCCCCGAAAGGATGAAAGGCAAAGTCGACCTCGGGGGAATTTGAACTCACAACGTAGCGGCAGACGAAATACCTATTTCTTTACTACCCACAAATGGCTAAACACAGAGAGGACAAACAAAGACAGACATACGGATTAAGTCGATTATATCGACCCCAGTGCGTAACTGTTACTTATTTAATCGACCCCGAAAGGATGAAAGGCAAAGTCGACCTCGGGAGAATTTGAACTCAGAACGTAAGCATTTCGCCTGCCGTCCTAATGTTTCTGGCTTACTCTTTTATTTGTTTCAGTCGTTTAACTGCGGCCATGCTGGAGCACCGCCTTTAGTCGAGCAAATCTTTGTAAGCCTAGTACTTATTCTATCGGTCTCTTTTTGCCGAACCGCTAAGTTACGGGGTCGTACACACACCAGCATCGTTGGGGGGATGAACACAGACACACAAACATATACACATACATATATGTATATAATATATATATAGATAGACAGGCTATAGTAGAAGACACTTGCCGAAGGTGCCACGCAGTGGGACTGAACCCAGAACCATGTGGTTGGTAAGCAAGCTACTTATCACACAGCCACTCCTACGCCTATTGTTTGTATTTTTTAGAATGACTTTGTAGGGTAGGTATGAGAGGCTGGATCCAGTCAGTTTGAAGATTAAAACAGGTAGAATATTTGGGCTGGATATGGCTTGATTAAATGCCTAGAGGGTTAAGCTGTTTCCAGAACACTAAGAATCCAGAAACCTGGGCCAATTCTGGTCCCAAGCTTGCTGGATATTTGGTTTGGTACTGAATTTACCTGAAATCATTTAGGGAGGAAGCACTCCGTCGGTTACGACGAAGAAGGTCCTGGTTGATCCGAATCAACGGAACAGCCTGCTCGTGAAATTAACGTGTAAGTGGCTGAGCACTCCACAGACACGTGTACCCTTAACGTAGTTCTCGGGGATATTCAGCGTGACAAAGAGAGTGACAAGGCCGGCCCTTTGAAATACAGGTACAACAGAAACAGGAAGTAAGAGTGAGAGAAAGTTGTGGTGAAAGAGTACAGCAGGGATCACCACCATCCCCTGCCGGAGCCTCGTGGAGCTTTAGGTGTTTTCGCTCAATAAACACTCACAATGCCTGGTCTGGGAATCGAAACCGCGAGTCCGCTGCCCTAACCACTGGGCCATTGCGCCTCCGCTGCCCTAACCACTGGGCCATTGCGCCTCCGCCTGAAATCATTTATCGCTCTATTTACTGTGAGATTTACTGTTCTTAAAAAGAATTATTTCTTGTTCTGTCGAAAGATTATAAAATTCTTTTAACGTCAATAACATACAATTTTTGTTGGTAAGAATAAAGATTCTAAAATGAATAGGACAATTCAAAGGATTAATTTGGTTCAATGGTAGAACCCCTGTCATGCTTACAGATGTGGGTACAAGTCCACAGACAGCCTTTGACTGTTTTTTCACCCAATATTTATAGCTTTATCTTCTTCCAGACCCACCATTCTAAACAAAGAATTATTTTACAAATCTGTCAAGAGAAAATAACTCCAGTAGTACTAGGCTGAGAGAGAAAAAGAGAGAGTGTGAGTGAAAGAGAGTAAACAAGGGAGGTAACTACAACTGTAACATAAACCAGGGGGAGAGGATTATCAAGCATTTAGAATATAGAAGATTTATTTGGATATCATATTTATTGTAATTTCCAGCATACAAGTTGAATTTTTAAATCCAAAATTTACAGCCAGAAAAGGTATAAATATATTTTAAGATAATTCTTTTTAGGAATAGTGAATCTCGAAGCAAATATAGCGAAGCATACTCTTTTTAATCTCTTTTACTTGTTTCAGTCATTTGACTGTGGCCATGCTGGAGCACTGCCTTTAGTCGAGCAAATCGACCCCAGGACTTATTCTTTGTAAGCCTAGTACTTATTCTATTGGTCTCTTTTGCCGAACCACTAAGTTACGGGGATGTAAACACACCAGCATCGATTGTCAAGCGATGTTGGGGGGACAGACACACAAACATATACACACACACATATATATACACTAGCAGTATCGCCCGGCGTTGCTCGGGTTTGTAAGGGAAATAACTATATAAGCATTTTTAGAGAGTTATAGCCAAAAAATAGCAAAAAATGCATTAAAAATGGAAAAAATATGATGGCCAACTCCGCCGCCATCGACACACGAAAAATTATGCATTAAAATGGAATAAAAAATGATGTTAAATTATTTTTAAAATCGTAGACGTAGACGCGCTAATATTCAGACGGGCTCGATATGAATCACGACTATAAGCTACCCGAATTTGGTTAAACTGTACCGCAAAATGTGGAGTAGTTTTAGGAATCTAAATCGAAGGGGACAGACACTCACATAACTACAGTTTTATATATATAGATATACATAGCGCAGTAGTGGTGAGATATGACAGCAAAGAAAAGCATACATTCACTCTCTGCATGCAATTAGACTCGGAAAGTTCGTGAGGAACCCATTGACCTAATTGCTGACTTTTCCGATAGCACACAGGTGTCAATGAATGGTTGAATGACCAAATCCAGCTTCTCTGCTAGTTCCTCAACAGTTACGATGATATTTTGTTCCACCAGGGTTTTCAGGATGTCCTTGTCGAGTTCTACAGATCTTTCAGGATGAGGCTCGTCTTCTAGGCTGTAGTTTATTATGCTCGGGATTTCTGGAACCACCATTGACACTGCCTTACGCTTATTGTCCAATCCCCATATACTGCATTAATATTTCTTGTACTTTGCACACATTTATATTCTGTTATTCTTTTATATGTTTCAGCCTTGAGGTTGTGGCCATGCTGGATCATGTGTGTTGTGTGTGTGTGTGTGTGTGTGTGTGTGGTGTGTGTGTGTGGTGTGTGTGTGTGTGTGTGTTTATGTGTGTGGTGTGGTGTGTGTGTGTGTATCTGTCTTGTAATGTATAATATGTGTGTGTGGTGTGTATGTGTGTAACAATAATATTTTCAACAGTTGTTTGCAAATGTATGTGATTGTTCTCATGTTGTGTACTGTGGTGTGTGTGGTATGTGTGTGTGTGTATGTATGTATGTATGTATGTATATGTATGTATGTGTGTATGTGTGTATGTATGTATGTATGTGTATGTATGGTGTGTGTGTGTGTGGGTGTGTTATGTATGTATGTATGTATGTATGTATGTATGTATGTGTGTATGTTTACTTTATTACTAATTACTCTCTTCCAAGAACATTTTCACTCACTCTTAGCTCTTAGCTTCCCATACATTTTACTCATGTATCTATCAGCGTCATAGACAGAATACTTTCACTTTAGTCTTCCTCAAATCACTCTGTCGCTATTTACTTTCATTTATTTCGTTGCCCACTGTGTGTGTGCATTTGCGTGTGGTGTAAACCAGACTAAGAAAGCATTTGACACACACCGGAATGTGAGTTTTCTGTAAATTTTGCTTAATTGGAGTTTAAATTTTAAAAACTGGACCTGGCATGACGCGATGCATTGTACTCTCAAAAATGCTAGGTAAATTGTAATTGAAGAAATCCTATATTGTAGATTTCTATAACTCCCAAAGGGAGGCAGATAAAATCTGCCTTTTATAATAAGAGATATATACGACAGGCTTCTTTCAGTTTCCGTCTACCAAATCCACTCACGAGGTTTTGGCCCGAGGCTATAGTAGAAGACACTTGCCCAAGGTGTCATGCAGTGGGACTGAACCCGGAACCATGTGGTTGGTAAGCAAGCTACTTACCACACAGCCACTCCTGCACCTGTAAATATGGGGTTGAAAAACCCTTTGGACAGAAAAGTTGAAGGTTGTTGCTTTGGTTCAGTGGTAGAGCATCTGTGATATTTACAGGAGATTTAGGTTCAAGCCCTACAAGTAGTCTTTGATTTCTTTTAACCAAGGATTTTTTAAATCCAATATTTACCATGCTATTATTAGTTATAGCTCTATTTGCTTCAAGATAGTGTTTAAACCGGCCATTTCAGGCCTAAATATTTGGTCAATTTTATGTTCAAACTGGCCAGATTCAGCCTCTCACACCTACCATACAATGCCATTCTAAAAATATACACTCCTGTCATCAAAATCTCGAAGCTACGAGATAATGCAGGATTAATTCAAACATCATCATCATTATCATTTAACAGCTGCTTTCCATGCTGGCATGGGTCGGACAGTTTGACTGAAAACTGGTAAGTTGGGGAGCTGCACCAGGTTCCAATCTGATTCGACTTGGTTTCTACAGCTGGATGCCCTTCCTAACGCCAACCCTTCCAAATGTCAAGCTGAATAAATAAGCATTCTGTTTGACAAAGTAATCTGAATGCCAAAGGGTTAAATTTAGCATTTTGAAGATTTAAAAAAAATGTTTTCTGATGCTTGCGGGAAAATGGCTTAATGAATTGGAGCAATTGTTTTTATAACTAAGTTTCCCCCCAACCTTAGGGAGGGGCTCCCAGTTATAAAAACCACCCAACAAAATCACTCAGCTATGAAGCAATGAACAGAAACTTGATTTCTGTTCAGTGAGCTGGCAGAAGCGTTAGCACGTCGGGCGAAATGCTTAGCGGCATTTCGTCTGCCGTTACGTTCTGAGTTCAAATTCTGCCAAGGTTGACTTTGCCTTTCATCCTTTCGGGGTCGATAAATTAAGTACCAGTTACACACTGGGGATCAATGTAATCAACTTAATCCCTTTGTCTGTCCTCGTTTAGCCCCTTGTGGGCAATAAAGAAATAAGAAACTCGTTTTCTGTTCAGCGAAACAAACTGGAACAAGAATAATTATGAACCCTGATCTCAGGTGTACAGCAGGACACCTGAGTGTCAGGTGTCCTGACACTCAGGACAATGACAGCAATGAATCTAGCTTAGAACAAACAGTAATTTGAAGTTGTGTTGTTAACAACAGCATTTTCACTCCATTCAATGGGGAGCCAGTATGGCCATGTGGTTCAGCAGTTTGATTTGAAATCACATTCTGTTTTGGATTTGAATCAGATGAGTGACACCTTGAGCAAGTGCCTTTTACCATAAATATGTCAATACAATATTCTACCATAAATATATATATCATATGCAGGAGTGGCTGTGTGGTATTATATTATCAATAATAATCATAATATTATTGATTATATATATCACTGTGACTGACCAGGCTATCAGATGTTGCTACACATCGCTGGTCACAATGCGCTTCACATTGTTTTAGCCTTCAAATGATGCCACCCTGCTGGCTAAGCGAGCAGGCCAACAGAAGAAAGAGTGAGAGAAAGATGTGGTGAAGAAGTACAGCAGGAGCCACGTGGAGCTTTTAGGTGTTTTCGCTCAATAAACTCACAACACCTGGTCTGGGAATCGAAACTACAATCCTACAACTGCGAGTCCGCTGCCCTAACCACTGGGCCATTGCGCCTCCACACACATATATATATTCATTTTTACTTTTATTCTCTTTTTTCCCTTTATACTTACTATTTCCATCCTTTTCCAAAATAATTCCTTATATTGAGCTCTGCTATTTCCCTCTAGTTAACTCTCTCATATCGTCTCTGATGAAGGGATATCCTTAATATCCCAGAAACAGCTGTAAGACTAACTTTCTCTTTATAGATGCCCTGGAAATTCCACACAGCCTTGGCTTTGTTGTCCCATTATATTTAACACACACACATATATACACATATATATACATACACATATAATATATATACATACATATATATATACATACATATATATATACACACACACATATATATATATATATATACACACATATATATATATACACACACATATATATATATACACACATATATATATATACACACATATATATATACACACATATATATATATACACATATATATACACACACATATATATACACACACACATATATATATACACACACATATATATATACACATATATACACATTATATATATATATATACATACATATATATATATATACACATATGTATATACACATATATATATATATACATACATAATATATATATATATATACACATATATACACACACACACACACACACACATATATACACACACACACACACACACCACACACACACACACACACACATACATATAACAGAATTAGTCACAATATCAAAAGATGGTGGTATTGGTGAACAAAATTAAAAGGTGAAGAAAGGCAATGCCGAGTGAGAACCTACCTCGGGCGCAATATAGTCCGGAGTGCCACAGAAAGTCTGAGTAAGACGTCCATCAAACATTCCTTCTTTACACATGCCAAAATCTGCCAACTTGCAATGTCCTTCATAATCTAATAAGATATTGTCTAACTTCAGATCTCTACAAAATACCAAAACACACATTTAGTCTGTCAAACAGAATCTGTGCAGCTTGTGAGGGGAGAATGTTGATGATGATGATGATGACGATGATAAAACCGTGATTGATAATGAAGATGGACAATGACGAAGATGAAGAGGAGTAGGAGGAGAAGGGTGCTGATGACAATGGTGCTGCTGATGGTGATGAGGATGAGGATGAGGAAGACGACGATGATGATGATGATGGTAACGGTATTGATGCTGATTACGATGATGTTGCTGCTGCTGTTGATGATGGGGATCATGATGACAGTGCTGATGATGATAATGATGATGATGGTATGTTGCTGACTAACGATGATGATGATGATGAAGATGATGGTGATGGCAACAAGGGTTATGACAATGACCTTCCTTGAAATCCTCTTCTGTCGTTTCCTTAAGGGTCATCTGCAACGTATATTTTCTGCCCTTCTAACACTGGTCAACTCATTTTGGCCACCGGTCACCATCAATGGTAAGTAAATTCATGATAATGATGATGATAATCAATGATGATGACAATGATGATGACAATGATGATGATGATGGTGATAATGTGGTTTAAACTCGGGTCAGCATTGAGGAAGCCCTAGGCATAATGTATCTAGGATTACATTATCCAATGTGTCATTCCTTTTACTTTTTTTTTTATTTTAATACTGCAGGAAATGATATGAAGGAGATTTGGATGGTTTTTCCAACAATCTCATTGGCTCAATCTCAGTGATGATTATGATGACAATGATGATGATGATGACGACAAGAGGTAATCCGATTCATTGAGTAACCAAGATTTTGCCAAAACCTTTTTTAAAAAAAAACTCTGACTGAAGGCAATTCTAGAATTGGTAACAAATTCCAATTCAACTAAACCAATAATTTTCACTTCTGGCTGACCAATACTAGTTGAAACACTTTATAGTACAATGGCTCTCAACTGGAAGTCCATATGTCTCTTGGGGTTTCATATGACCTTTAGGGGTCCTTATAAGATTTTGTTAAAATTTGTGCAATAAATTGATTATACTACTACAAGACAAAATATTTTAACAATTTTTTTATACAATTCTTAATAATATTTAATTATAAAAATTCTACAGGATTCTTTTTAAGCATCGAATGGCTAGAAGGGTCCATCTGAGTAAAATGGGAGACAAATGGGTCAAAAAGTAAAAAAATATGGTTGAGAATCACTGCTTTAGTGTTTTAATTTGTATCCTTTGTAGGACAACGAAGAGGAAAGCAATTACCTGTAGATGATACCATGTCTGTGTAAAAACATGAGAGCCAAGGTCACCTCTGCAGCGTAAAACCGGGCACGAGGTTCGTCAAACTTCCGAGCACGCTGGATTTGAAACATAAGATCACCTCCGTTCACATACTCCATCACAAAAAATAGACGATCCTGTAACGACAGAGGAACAGAATTTAGATTCAGTAAAATACAACAGGGGATACAACAGGGAGCTGTGACACAATGGAATAAGGGATGCTCAGGTATTCTCTTTCTACTGTAATTAACTAATTTTAACCGTTTCACTCTCTTACTCTTTACTCTTTTACTTGTTTCAGTCATTTGACTGAGGCCATGCTGGAGCACCACCTTTAATCGAGCAACTCGACCCCAGGACTTATTCTTTTGTGAGCCCAGTACTTATTCCATCGGTCTCTTTTGCTGAACCGCTAAGTAACAGGGATGTAAACACACCAGCATCGGTTGTCAAGCAATGCTAGGGGGACAAACACACACACGCTTATATATATATACATATATACAACGGGCTTCTTTCAGTTTCCGTCTACCAAATCCACTCACAAGGCTTTGATCGGCCCGAGGCTATAGTAGAAGACACTTGCCCAAGGTGCCATGCAGTGGGACTGAACCTGGAACCATGTGGTTGGTAAACAAGCTATCAAAATCAAATTCGATGACTGGCATCCGTGCTAGCGGGGTGCAAAGAGCACCATACAAGCGTGATTGTTGACAGAGCAACTAACCGGCTTCTGTGCTAGTGGCACATAAAAGGGCACCATTCAAGTGTGATCGTTACCAGCGTCGCCTTACTGGCACTTGTGCCTGTGCTAGTAGGGTGCCAAGAGCACTATCCGAGTGTGATCATTGCCAGAGCAGCCAACTGGCTTCCGTGCCAGTGGCACATAAAAGGGCACCATTCGAGTGTGATCATTACCAGCTCCGCCTTACTGGCACTTGTGCCCATGCTAGTAAAGTGCCAAGAGCACTATCTGATCATGATCGTTGCCAGAGCAGCCAACTGGCTTCTGTGCCGGTGGCACATAAAGGGGCACCATTCGAGTGTGATCGTTACCAACGGCACCTTACTGGCACCTGTGCTGGTGGCATGTGTGAAAGGATTTGAGCAAGGTCATTGCCAGTACCGCTTGACTGGCCCCCGTGCCGGTGGAACGTAAAAAGCACCGACTACACTCTTGGAGTGGTTGGCGTTAGGAAGGACATCCAGCTGTAGAAACTCTGCCAGATCAAGATTGGAGCCTGGTGCAGCCATCTGGTTCGCCAGCCCTCAGTCAAAATCGTCCAACCCATGCTAGTATGGAAAGCGGACGTTAAACGATGGAGAAATAGTCTTAGATTTTTGTTAAAAAATTAGAGATTAATAATAAAATATCGACAGGTTTTTTTGGTAAGTATTTCAAACAGTGTAACAGTGAAATAAAATTTGGAAGTGTTTAGAAAAATAGGAAATCATAAGGAAATGGTAAAACAATGGTGACAAAAAAAAAAGAAAGAAGAATATCTTATCTAAAACGATTTAGTGGGAGGACTAAATTGTGTTTTTGTGTGAAAATGGGACGTCCTGTTGTGTGAGAGTGGGTCAGCTTGTCATTTGAAAATGAGAAAGCTGTTTGGGTGAAAATGGGACAGTTTGTTATGTGAAAGTGGAACAGCTAGTTGGGTGAAGATGGGACAGCTGAGATGAGGAGAAACTAAGGAGGAAAGTTTAGGAATATGTTGATATGTTGGTTGATATTGGATAATTATATTGACGTATTGGTTAATTAATTTGTGTGTGTATGGTGGGGATGGGGACTGGATTGAGTGAAGTAACGGGTAAAAAGATATTAGGATAAGTAAGGCCTTTCTATATAGGATTACCTAAATCCATTAAGAGACACTCTAAATTGGTGGTCCCCAACCATTTTTTACCCATGGGCCCTTTTGATTCCTATTTTACTGAAGGGATGGGTCCCTCATAACCATTTGGTGCGTAAAAACTATTTTATTTATATTCTTTTATTCTTTTACTTGTTTCAGTCATTTGACTGAGGCCATGCTGGAGCACCACCTTTAATCGAGCAACTCGATCCCGAGACTTATTCTTTTGTAAGCCCAGTACTTATTCTATCGGTCTCTTTTGCTGAACCGCTAAGTAACAGGGACATAAACACACCAGCATCGGTTGTCAAGCAATGCTAGGGGGACAAACACACACACACACATACATATATATATACATATATACGATGGGCTTCTTTCAGTTTCCGTCAACCAAATCCACTCACAAGGCTTTGGTCGGCCCGAGGCTATAGTAGAAGACACTTCTTTTATTCTTTTACTTGTTTCAGTCATTTGACTGTGGCCATGCTGGAGCACCACTTTGAAGGGTTTTTAGTCAAAGAGATCGACCTCGGGACTTATTTTTTGTAAGCCTAGTACTTATTCTATTGGTCTCTTTTGCCGAGCTGCTAAGTTACAGGGATGTAAAACACACCAGCACCAGAAAAATGGTTGAGAAACACTGTTCTAAATACCAATTAAGAATACCTACAAGAGAACTGGAAAAGCTTTTTAAGTTGGATGGTCACATTGAGGTTGAGTGCCATCCTTACAAGGCCACAAAAATACAATTAACACTAAGAAGCCAATGATTTTATAAAATATAATTATTCTAAAATTTTCTAAGACAAAAATGTCAAAAAAAAAATTGGAGTTTCTGAACAGGTACCCCCACTGTAATTATAAGAAGAAAAAAAAACTTTTGTTTCCAAAAACTTTTATGGCTTTCGATATTTCAATACAGCTCTAATTAGTTTAAACAATTAATTAATTACAAATGAAAGACTACAATCACAATAAAAGTAACAAAAATAGGATTCCTTCGAAGGACTCTGAAGTAACATTACTCCACAGAGTGGGAGAGTTTGGTTTTCAAGGCATCTCTCCAGGTCAAGCCACTGGCTGCTTCTCTGCACTGAAAAGTCACAGCTTTAGTCCTGCAGATGTGGTTGGCATTAGAAAGGGCATCCAGCTGTAGAAACTCTACCAGATCAAGATTGGGGCCTGGTGCAGCCATCTGGTTCGCCAGCCCTCAGTCAAAATCATCCAACCCATGCTAGCATGGAAAGCGAACGTTAAACGATAAAGGAGAAATAGTCTTAGATTTTTGTTTAAATATTAGAGATTAATAATAAAATTTCGACAGGTTTTTTTGGTAAGTATTCCTGCAGCAGTAGGAAAGAATCACAAGGATTCTTTGACTGTATCAAGCTGTAGGAGACCTAGGGGTAGACCAAAAATGGTGAATATCGATAATCACAGCTGGTCACACTTGGGAATTCAGCCAGAAGGTCTAATGACTGTTGCTTCTGATAGGACACTATGGAAGAGATATTGAGGAATCTACCCCAACAATGGGCAGGAGATCTAGGGGTAGCCGGGTCATGCTTAGAAATCCAGCCAGAAAGTGTAATGACAGTTGCTTTTGAAAGGACCCTACGGAGGAGGTGTCTTGAGGACTGTACCCCACAATGACCAACAGAAAACTGAGCAGCAGACCAAGAACATGATGGATATTATCTATCCATGGTTTCAATTGGTCATGCTTAGGAATCCAGCTAGAATGTCTAAAGATGGTTATTCCTGATAGGAACCTATGGAGGAGGTACCTGAGGATTCTGCCCTATGACTCGCAGAAGAGACCTAGGGGTAGACCAAGATGGTTGGATAACATCCATCGTTTTGGTTGGTTACACTTGGGAATCCAGCTGGAATGTCTAGAGACAATTGCTTCTGAGAAGATGTGTCCTAGGATTCTACACCAACGACCCTTGCAGGGATAATGGGCAGAGGTGATGACTGGTTAGCTGGATGGATGGATGGAAGGATAAATGTAAATAAGGTTATCACAAATACATGTTTGTAAAGTTTACAATTGAAAAATTTGGTTTTAAATCAAACTAAATGAATCGAAATATATTCCAGTTTAATGATTTGATGTCAAACACTGTACTCCTTTCAGATGGCTATAGCTTCTCCACATCTAATCTATACCCTTGATAATATCAATCTAGCATATCTGAATGGTATCTAAAGATTAGAGATTTCTTATTTCTTTATTGCCCACAAGGGGCTAAACATAGAGGGGACAAACATGGACAGACAAAGGGATTAAGTTGATTACATCGACCTCAGTGCGTAACTGGTACTTTATTTATCGACCCTGAAAGGATGAAAGGCAAAGTCGACCTCGGCGGAATTTGAACTCAGAATGTAAAGACAGACGAAATACCACGAAGCATTTCGCCTGGCGTGCTAACGATTCTGCCAGCACGCCGCCAATTAGATTAGAGATTTCTGTGAGTAAGTAGTACACACTGATACTCAGTTGGTTATGACAACAAGGGCTCCAGTTGATCCAATCAATGGAACAGCCTGCTTGTGAAATTAACGTCCCAGTGGCTGAGTACTCCACAGACACGCATACCCTTAACATAGTTCTCGGGGAGACTCAGTGTGACATACTGAATGTGAGAAGGCTGGCCCCTTTGAATTACAGGTACGACTCATCTTTACCAGCTGAGTGAACTGGAGCAACAGGAAATAAAGTGTCTTGCTCAAGGACACAATGCACCACCAGGAATTGAACTCACGGCCTTGCAGTTGTGAGCAGAATACCCTAACCACCAAGCCATGTGCCTTCATAACCTAGCACACAAACTAGATGTACTCTCAGATGCTCGAACCGAGCATGTCCACTAGGTGGACATGCGCGGTTCGAGTTTACTCACTCACAGGAGATCTACATGTTCACCCGACCAGCTAGATATATAACAACTGTATTGGACCATGTAGTCCCTAGAATTCGAAAAGGTAGGAGGGTCATGGCCAGAATGTCTTCGACCATAAGTCTGTTGGCTAAACAACCACAAGACATGAATGAAGAAGCCCTTGTGGGATCACTCGATCCACTAGAAAGAGCAGTCAAATCGCCCTCAAATCGCAGTGTATCGTCTTAGATATGGCGAGTGAGGTCGTTGCCAGTACTGCCTGACTGGCCCCCGTGCCGGTGGCATGTAAAAGCACCCACTACATGCTCGGAGTGGTTGGCGTTAGGAAGGGCATCCAGCTGCAGAAACTTTGCCAGATCAAGATTGGAGCCTGGTGCAACCATCTGGTTCGCCAGTCCTCAGTCAAATCCTCCAACCCATGCTAGCATGGAAAGCGGATGTTTAACGATGATGATGATGAGTCCTAGATGTACTGTACCAAAAGTCAGGATGGTCATTGTTGGAACACTGTTGGTTGTACGTCCCCTGAGATTTGGATGGTCTGACACTAAATAACAAAAACCATGACGATTAGCATATATCTAAGTGTGTTTGTGTGTGTGTGTGTGTGTGTGTGGTGAGGGTGCAGGTGAGAAAAGTCAGGAGGGAACTAACGGGAGTCTGGAAGCAGGAGTGCAGCGCAGTCAGGAATGGATGTTTGGCCGATAATGCTAAAATTCGTTTCTCAGTCATTGTACATTCAACGTCGTCATCGTGAATGATGACATCCTTTTTAAGTACTTTCACAGCATACACTTCATCTGTATCCCGACGTTCAGCCAACATCACCTGGAGAAACAAACAAACAAACAAGTGAGATTCAAGAAGAAAATTCAACGAAAACGGAATTTTTATAAACCAAAACTTTTTTTAAATATTCTTCAAAGAAAAAAAAAAAAGCATTACCTTTTACTTCTTGCAGTCATTTGACTGCAGCCATGCTGAGTGCACCACCTTGAAGGGCTTTGATTGAACAAATCGACCCCAGGACTATTTTTTTCAAGCCTAGTAGTTAGTTATCCTATTAGTCTCTTTTTTGATGAAAAGCTAAGTTACAGGGACATAAACACAACAACACTGGCTGTCAAGTGGCGGTGGGTGACAAACACAAATACACATGTAGATATATATATACACACACACACACACACACATATATATATATATATATATATATACATATCAATTTAAAATGCAGAGCAATCCTCAGCTGCCCAAAGACATAGAATTTAATTAAATTAGAACAGATGGACACATTAGTATAATTATACCTAAAATTATACTACTGTGTCCATCTGTTCTAATTTAATTATATTCTATGTCTTTGTGAAGCTGAGGATTGCTTTGCATTTTAAATTGATGTAATGATTGCATTGTTCAATTAAATGGAGTTGCATGAAACAATCGTACTGCATTACCTCTGGATATCCTTGTTGCTTATTTTGATTTTAATCACCTTACTTTGAAATTGTATGGATAATACCATACTAAATTCTGGTACCTCAAATTAAGTACCATATTCATCTGAATCTATATATATATATATATATATACATACATATATAAAAGTTCAATTAGAAGTTAAATAAACCTCATTAAGGGATAATAATATCCAATGAATTCACTGAACTCTTACTATTTATTTTGAATATTAATTTTAATATTCAAACTCAGGTAATTAAATAAACTAAGGTTTATATTTATTTAAGAAAAATAAGAAAATAGAGATAAATCAATTAATAATTATATTTTTAAAGAGGTAAATATAAGATATATCATAATATGCTCTGGGTAATCATTAAAAAGTATAAAGAAAAATTAAATATATAGTAATTAATTGTATATTTAAGTATCAAATTAATATAGGGATGAATATGTTTATAAAAATTTGAGTAATATATATTCTGGGTAATCACTAAAAAGTGTAAAGATAAACAATATATAGTAGTTAACCTTGTATTTAAGTATCATATTAATATTTGGGTAAATATATTTATAAAAATTTAAGTAGGCGCAGGAGTGGCTGTGTGGTAGGTAGCTTGCTTACCAACCACATGGTTCCGGGTTCATTCCCATTGCATTGTGAGTGGATTTGGTAGACGGAAACTGAAAGAAGCTTTGGTCGACCCGAGGCTATAGTAGAAGACATTTTCCCAAGATGCCATGCAGTGGGACTGAACCCGGAACCATATGGTTGGTTAGCAAGCTACTTACCACACAGCCACTCCTACGGCTGTGTATTTTGAAAGAAATAAAATAGGAAAAGAATTAATATTGACTACTGGCTTGGGAAGGAAATTTGCTTAGGGGGTGCAAACCCAGGTCCAAAATTTTTTACAAACAGGGTCTTATTGTTTCTTTTTTTTTCTTCTTTGAGAAAAAGCCGAACTTCAAGCTACTTTTTACAAACCATTTTTTACATATTGTTTTCTAATCTTGAGAAAAGTAAGTAGGGGTGCAAATTTTGGTTTTGCACCCCCTACAAAAATTGTAGGAAGTACACTTACACCTACTGTTCATAAGCCCATAATATTGACAAAGACATTTTACTAAATTCTATTTTATTTCCAGAATAAATTGAGACACAGACAGTGCGTTTCAACAGAAATATGGCAACTAAAGACTTCATAATGGCAAATCTATTTTACGAGCAAACCATCTCATTAAGAAAATCTCTAATACAAATGAAAACAGTATTTATACTGAGAAGCAATGTTTATTGCCGCCTAAAAGTGGGTACTCTATAAGAACAGATGATACTGTTATTCTAACCCAAGGAGGACGCCTCCTCCAGCTGGTTATTCAGTGCACTTTACACTCGATATATATTGCAAGCAGGGAGAGAACCCCCTACTATTCTAGCTCTGAGATCACCATATCATGTGATTTCAATTTTACTGGGGTTTTCATTATCCTTAAAATTATTTGAAATAAAGGCAGAAATGTTTCAAAAGAAATTTGGTAATAAAAGGAATAAATAAATTTTTTAAATCTTTTAAAGAAATCGCATCAATCTCCAGGTGAGAAGTGATTGTTGTAGCTGTACTGATCTCCAAACGTACAGGTATAATTAAGAGGTGAACTGAAGTACAACTGGGATTTGTAATGGCTGAATACCATATTTTCCAGCATACAAGTCAAATTTTTCAAACTGCGTAGGAGTGGCTGTGTGGTAAGTAGTTTGCTTACCAACCAAATGGTTCCTGGTTCAGTCCCACTGCGTAGCACCTTAAGCAAGTGTCTTCCACTATAGCCTCGGGCCGACCAAAGCCTTGTGAGTGGATTTGGTAGACGGAAACTGAAAGAAGCCTATCGTGTAATATATATATAATATAATATAACGGTAAATAATTATTAATTTTAAAAAAAACCAACAATTATTTCCGGGTAGATTTTGGTATGGAAATATAACCATTATCGGTAGGAACTTTTTAAAAAAGTTCTATATATATGTGTGTGTGTTTGTCCCCCCAACATTGATTGACAACTGATACTAGTGTGTTTACGTCTCCGTAACTTAGCGGTTCAGCAAAGGAGACCGATAGAATAAGTACTAGGTTAACAAAGAGTAAGTCCTGAGGTCAATTTGTCTGACTAAAGGCGGTGCTCCAGTATGGCTGCAGTCAAATGACTGAAACAAATAAAAGAATAAAGTCAAAAAAAGTTAAGTCAACTTGTATGCCAAGACAATTTTGGAGGATCAAAAATTGTCTGTGAAATGCGGCAGGATTTGGCAAAATAGAGATGATATTTGAATGTTTACATTAGATGTTTATACTTTATACTACATTGATTTTATGCTGGAAAATATTGTAAACAGACAGAAGTATTAAGCCACAGATATATATTTCAGTTTGCATTTTAAATTAGATGAAAATCAAATTGAAAAATGCTCTAGAACATTCCAAAACTTTCATCAGCAAAAAAAAAAACCAAAAAACAAAAATAAATAAATATAAAAAAAAGAATGAATGATGATAGGAAATTTAAATGACTAAGAAGAAAGTGGATTAATTAGTGTGATAAACGTTAATTGGGCTATTTATCCTTGTTATCTGTGATCTTTAAAAAAATATTTATGCTCCATTTTGAAGAGGTGAAGAGTAACAGAAAGAAAAATAATTATAATCCATCAAGCAATTAATTAAACTGGTAAACGTTAATCAAACTAATGACATACCACTTAGCTGTGTGTGTGTGTGTGTGTGTGTGCAGCTGTGTGGAAAGAAATTTGCTTCCTAACCACATGGTTTTAGGTTCAGTCCCACTGCATGAAACCTTGGGCAAGTGTTTCTACTATAGCCACTGGTTGGCCATAGCCTTGTGAGTGGATTTAGTAGATAGAAACTGAAAAAAGCCTGTTGTCTGTCTGTCTGTCTATCTATGTGTATCTGTGTGTGTGTGTCCTACCACCACTTGACAACTGGTGTTGGTGTGTTTATGTCCCTGTAACTTAGTGGTTCAGCAAAAGAGATCAATAAAATAAGTACCAGGCTTAAAAAAAAGAAAATAAGTATTGGTGTCGATTTGCTCAACTAAAATTCCATATGTGCTCCAACATAGCCACAGTCTAATGACTGAATATATAAATATATATATATATATTTATATATTATATACCAATTATATACGTTTTTATTATTTTTTTGCAATTTACTTAATCATCGGTATATTATTGTTATTTTAATTTTAATATTTCTATTATATGTAATTTTCTAGATGGTGTAATTTAATTGTTCATTTTGAATTGATAAAAGGTTGTTTTTTCTAATTTTTATATATATATTGGTGCCCCAGCATGGCAGCAGCCTTCGGGCTAAAACATTTTTAAGGATTTATATATATATATATAATATATATATATATATAATATATATATATATTGTGTGAAATTTGATTTAGTATTTCTAAATTGAATTTTTCCCTGTAAGTTAGGATTAATATTCCCTCAAATAATTATATATATTATATATACATTTGGCTAAACTGGCAAAATGACCATTCCGAAATATAACAACATATATATATATATATACATATATATATACATATACATACATATGGAAAAGATAGAGAGAGAGTAGGGTAGAAAAATATGAGTAGACTTAAGATTCATATATATATCCACGGAGAATACAAAATACAGAGTACAGAATAAAGTACACAAAATAAGTTATCTAACAGTCTCATTTATTGCACAACTCTTTTTATGTACTTTATTCCATACTAATTTTGCACTTGATACAAACATATAAATTAAGCCTACTTTATCTGCCCCTACGGTTTTCAACCTCCATACCAGTTTGACAAGGATCATTCTTCCAGTTTTAACTTTCAATGCTGGAGGCACTACCTCTAAATGAAGGAGTTGAAGTTGTGATCCATCCGAACCCTACCTTGTCCAGTTTGAACATAAGGCCTGATATGGCTGGTCTAACCCTTTAGCCTTCAGGTTATTCTATCATATATACTCTTTTACTTGTTTCAGTCATTTGACTGCGGCCATGCTGGAGCACCACCTTTAATCGAGCAACTCGACCCTGGGACTTATTCTTTGTAAGCCCAGTACTTATTCTATCGGTTTCTTTTGCCGAACCGCTAAGTGACGGGGACATAAACACACCAGCATCGGTTGTCAAACACAGACACACAAACACACACACATATGTACATATATATATATATACATATATACGACGGGCTTCTTTCAGTTTCCGTCTACCAAATCCACTCACAAGGCTTTGGTCGGCCCGAGGCTGTAGCAGAAGACACTTGCCCAAGATGCCACGCAGTGGGACTGAACCCAGAACCATGTGGTTAGTAAGCAAGCTACTTACCACACAGCCACTCCTGCGCCTATATTGCTTGTTTATTCACATTGTTTTGAATTAATCCTGTTTTATCTTGCAGCTTTGAGATTTTGATTATGTGATTGTTTAGATTTAGAATGAAATAATAGGGTAGGTGTGAGAGGCTGGATCTGGCCAGTTTGAATATAAAACTGGTTGATCATCTAGGCCAGATATCGCTGGTTTAACCTTTCACCATTCAGGTTACTTTGTCAAATGCAATGCTTCTTTATTTACATTGTTTTGTATTAATTATGTATTAATTTTTGTGGAGGCACATGGCCTAGTAGTTAGAGCAGCGGACTCGCGGTCGAGGGATAGTGGGTTCGAATCTCAGACCAGGTGATGTGTGTGTTTATGAGTGAAACACCTGAGCTTCACATGGCTCTGGCAGAAGGTAATGGTCAACTTCTCCTGACTCTTTCACCACAACTTTTTTTCACTCTTTCCTTCTGCATATAACAGCTCACCTGCGACAGACCAACGTCCTGTCCAGGTAGGGAACCTATACACCAATGAAATTGGAAACCGACCCTTATGAGCCAGGCATGGCTCAAGAAGGAACAAACAACAACATATCAGGTCATCCCATAAGTTCTGTCCGAATTTTGAATAAAGAAAACAAGTGATCAAATGTTATATTTAATTGAAATTTAATCATCAATGTACTTTCCCTGATTATCTATGACTTCCTTCGATCTATTTACAAGCTTTTTAATCCCATCAACGTAAAAACTCTTTTGGTTTCAAAGCGAAGAACTGTGAAATGACAGTTTCGACCTCCTCCTGGCTTGCAAAAGTTATGTCCCCCAAATGATTCTGTAAACTACGAAACAAATGGTTGTCTGAAGGAGCAAGGTCGGGAGAGTAAGTTGGATGAGGAATTTTTTCCCAACCAAGCTCTTCGATGTTCTGTGATGTGATCTTTGCAGTGTGGGGTCGCGCATTGTCCTGATTGAAACATCATTCTTTTTCGATTCACTAAAGCAGGTCTATTTTTCTTCAAAGCTTGCTTCAAACACTCTGATTGCTGACAGTAGACTTGAGCATTAATTGTTGCATTAGGTGATAACAATTTAAAGTGAATTACTCCTTTGCAATCCCACCAGATAGAGAGAAGAACCTTTTTCCACATGAAGAAACTTTTTTCCCCCTTCTCAGTTGTGGTTGAGCTTTTTCCCTTTTACCAAGCCCCTGTTTACGACGTTTAACATTTCGATAGAAGATCCATTTTTCGTCACCAGTCACAAGTCTATCCAAAAAGGGTGAAATGAGTTCGTGAGAATGGAAAGAAGAGCGGATATCAACACGGTATTTGCGGTTGCTTTCAGACAATTCATGAGGCACCCATTTTCCAAGTTTAGGAACCTTTCCAAGTTGTTATAGATGACGATGAACAGTTGTATGGTTTAAACTAAGCTTTATTGCCAATTCTTCAACTGATAATGCAGGATTTTCTTCAAGTAATGCCTCAAGGAGCTTATCATCAAACTCAACTGGATGTCCTGTTCGATCTTCATCTTCAAAGCTGAAATCTCCACTTCTGAATTTTTCAAACTATTTTCTGCAAGTTCTTTCATTCAAGCATTCTTTCCCATAAACTGAGGGTATGTTTCTAGTCGCTTTGGCTGCAGAGTTTCCTTTTTTGTACTCATAAAACATTATGTGCTTTAAATGCTCTTTGGATACTTCCATATTAGAAAGGGTTTTAATCAAAGAAATTTTAATTCTATTGTTCTGCAAAATAATATTTAATTAGTTTAAATGTACACAAATGCATAAAAGTAATCTTTAATTCCATTAGACGTTCTAAATACTATTAAATTTTATTCAATTTTAAAAAAGGTTAAATCGGACAGAACTTATGGGATGACCTAATACATTATCTTTTAGCTTTGAGATTTCAATGACATGGTTGTTGAGTTTTAGAATGACAGTGTAGTGTAGGTGCAAGAAACTGGATCTGGCTGGTTTAAGCATAAAACAGGTAGACAATTTGAGATAGATATGGCTGGCCTAAATGCTAAGAGTTAACCAATTTCATTTAAAGGACTTTGGTTGACCCAAGTCTATAGAAGATAACACTTGATCCAAGCATAACATAGCTAACATGGACATACAAACATTATTCTTAAAAGACAAGAAAAGAGAAACCATTTCACTTACTTTGCCAAAACTGCCTTTCCCCAATACTTTAATAAAATGGAAATCGTTAAGTACAAATCGTTCACGTTTGGACCGTTCCTGAGATGGACTTCGGTTGGATCTGTGGTGGTGGTGGTGGTGGTGGTGGTGGTCATCACGAGCTTCATGATTATCTCCGGACATCATACTACGGTCCATGTCTATATCATAGTCAGAGTCTAGAAAATACCAACGAGACAAACCATGACATGACATACAATTTAGCGATGAGGCAAATTAAATTTTTTGTTTTATCTTCATTTGGCATGTCTTGTTTCTTCTCTTGAACCTCTAACCATCTCCAATACATATAAACTACATTGAACGTTCATTAATTAATAACATATATATATGCATGTAGGTATATGTGTGTATATATATATATATATATAATAATATTAGAGAGTATAGCTCCAAACTTACAAGGGAAAAATTCAATTTAGTATTAAATCAAATTTCACAGAATAAATATATAAAATACGAATTAGAGATATATTTATATTATATTAATTATATTTATATATATTTGTTATTTATGTATTGGTTTATGTCTATCACTGTTTGGGTTGCATAATAGTGGTTTTATCTCTAATTCATATTTTATATATATATATATATATATACACACAGTTACAACAGCGATGGCTCATTACATCATTTTCTCTAAACTAGTTGAAACACGAAAAATTCACGTTCCTATTTGAATCTTTCGTGTTTCAACTTTTCTCTGTTTTTTACTCATTCCCAAAGTTAACGGACATTTAGCGAGACGTAAAACCGAATCTCTAGTGAGACATTTTATATTTAAAAAAAATTTATTTATGTACCTGAAGAGACCCAGAACAGGTCGAAACATGTCATACTAAAAAAAATCTTTTTAAAATTTTTCCATCTATTTTATTAATACTGTTATATATATTCAAGCAAGCTGCAATGCCCTTGAAATTTCTAATTTTTTCCTGTTGTCATAGTTATAATTAGCATATGCAAATATAAATTGGTGTACATAAAAGTTGGTTTGTATATATAGCAGTTGGTGTATACATATATAAGTTAGTGATATATATATATATATATTATATATATATATATATAATATATATATATATATATATATATATATATGTTATAATAATAATATGACAACAAAAGAATGAATGAGACCTCAATATTATGTAAATAGAGGAATTTATCTATATATATATAATATAGGATAATCAGTAAGTTGTCATAATAATACTAAGAGTTTCAAATACCGGAGTTTAGAGCTTCTAGGCATTAAGCTCTCACTTCTGCTATTTGAAACTCTGAGTTCTATTATGACAACTTCCGGATTGTCCTATATTATATATATATATAAGCCATATTTAAGTTGGTGTATTTCATATATAAAGTTGGTGTGTATACATGTATAAAGTCATATTTAAGTTGGTGTATACATATATAAGTTGGTGTATACATATATAAGTTGGTGTATATATATATATATATATAAGTTGGTGCATTCATATATAAAGTTGGTGTGTATACATATGTAAGTCATACGTAAGTCGATGTATACATATACAATGTGGTGTATATACAAATATAAGTTGGTGTGTATACATATGTAAAGAGGATGAAAAAGTGAAAATAAGAAAAAAGTGATTTCCTGTATGATTTTCTGTGTTTTTCCAGCAAAAACTGAAGACGACTACTTTAAAGTGTTGTCTTCAGGCAGTTTACTTTAGCAGGTTTGAAAGGTAAAGACTTACACCAGATATAACGAACCATAAGCACTTAATTAGCTATAACTATAGGTTGTAATGACTTACCTCTGTAAAGTAATTCTCAAAGATGTATTGAGCTGTAAGTGTTAAATGATGGTGTAGAACAGAAAGAGAGATATACTGAGCTATAGATGGACTGTTAAACTAATAAATTATCCAGTTCTATATTTAAGAGATGAGGAATTAAGTACATTGCTTACATTTGACGGATATTTGTCCTCATCTTGTTTGTTGTTAACATAAAATTTCAGCTGATATACCCTCCAGCCTTCTTCAGGTGTCTTGGGGAAATTTCAAACCTGGATTCTCATTCCAAAGGTATTTTTCAATGTTGTTGTTGTTGTTGCTGTTGCTGCTGCTGTTGTTGTTGTTCAGGCCATTGCCTGGAATTGAACTCAGAATCTTGGGCTTAGTAGTCTGTGCTCTTAACCACCATGCCATATGCCTATGGGCATAAGGTGTAGTGGTTAAGAGCATGGGCTACTAACCCAGAGATTCCAAGTTAGATTCAAGGCAGTGACCTGAATAATAATAACATCGAAAAATACCTTAGGAATGAGAACCCAGGTCCGAAATTTCCCCAAGACACCTGATGAAAGCAGAACAGTATATCAGCTGAAACATTGAGTTAATAACAAACAAGATGAGGACAAAATCCATCAAAATGTAAATAATATAATAAATTATCCATTGCTGTAATGCGACTGTCACTGGTATTGGTCTACAGAGTAATGTTGCCCTAATAAATAAGTTAATAACTGATGTAATGTTAATACCAAAGGTACTGAACTCCAGACATAAGGTTAATCAAATATATATATCTATTGTTGTTATGTGATTGTCAGAGGTATGGAATTATAGATGCTATGTTAAACTGATACATATGGTGATCCACTGGTGTGATATAATGTTATCCAAATACGTTATCTATTGGGTTGTCTGGAAAGTTTGTGCCGATTTATAGTAGCTTACCTTTCGACTTATTTTAGAACATGGTTGAGTCCATAAAATAGGATTTGACTACACCTCCATTTAGAGCACAGTTTAAGCTATCTTTTCATGGAAGAAGGTTTATGTTCCTATAACCTGTGTTAATTCTGTAACCCTTTAAAATGGAAGATAAGAAACTTCATTTTCGGCACTTGATGCTTTGGGAACCAGACAAAAATTGCTGCAGCTCGGCTGGGATGTGTTACCCCACCCTCTATATTCACCAGATATTGTTCCTTCGGATTTCCACTTATTCAGGTCTCTGCAGAATAGTCTTAATAGTAAAAATTTCAATTCCTCGGATGACGTAAAAAGATACCTTGATGAATTCTTTGCCATGAAACCACATCAATTCTGGGAAGGGGTCATTTTTAAGTTAAAGGAAAGATGGAGACGCATTGTGCAACAAAATGGTTCATATTTGGTTGATTAAAAATGTAATGGCAAGTATTTATTGACCTTTTTCTTTCCTTTAAAAATCGGCACGAACTTTCCGGACAACCCAATACTATTGCAATGTGACTACCAGAAGTACTGAGCTACAGATGTTAAACTATATTGATGTTAAAATATATTGTGCCATGGAAAGATCCATGCAAATAATATTGCGAGAGCAATATTCAAAGATGGAGTGGAAGTGAATGATGGGATTGTAGAATGCCGAAAGGTTCATAGACAACAGGTGGACTCATGCAGTTGCAGAGTGGTATCAAAGAGACTGGAAAAGGCCACTCAAATGTCTTCCATGTCAAGGAGCTGGATGGTGATTTAGTTAAACAGTTTTGGTCCAAGATGGAAAAAAAAAGAAATGGCACAATCAAGGAAGAATTGGAAGTGCATTGTGATCAGTGGTGTAAAGCAACATCTGATAGCCTGGTTGATAATGATAGAGTGACATATTGATCTAGTGATGGATTGTAGCTATTAGAAATAATGAGTTATAGATGTAGGGGTTATATGCGCAGGAGTGGCTGTGTGGTGAGTAGCTTGTTTACCAACCACATGGTTCTGGGTTCAGTCCCACTGCGTGGCACCTTGGGCAAGTGTCTTCTACTATAGCCTCGGGCTGACCAAAGCCTTATGAGTGGATTTGGTAGGCAGAAACTGAAAGAAGCCCGTCATATATATATATATATATATATATATATATAATATAAATATATATATATATATATATAAATTATATATATATATATATATATATATAATATATAAATATATATATATATAAATATATATATATATTATATATATATATATAATATATATATATAAATATATATATATATATATATATATATATATATATAAATATATATATATATAAATATATATATATAAATATATATATGTATGTGTGTGTGTGTGTGCATATGCTTGTGTGTCTGTGTTTGTCCCCCCCACCAACATCGCTTGACAACCGATGCTGGTGTGTTTACATCCCCGTAACTTAGCGGTTCGGCAAAAGAGACCAATAGAATAAGTACTAGGCTTACAAAGAATAAGTCCTGGGGTCGATTTGCTCGGCTAAAGGCAGTGCTCCAGCATGGCCACAGTCAAATGACTGAAACAAGTAAAAGAGTAATGTTGACCCAACACATTATGCCCTGAACTACAGAAATAATGATATTTAAACAGATATACTCGTCCAAAGCTGTAATGTAAGTCCAACATTTATACTGACTGACAACTATAAATGAACAGATGTATGACCAGAATCTCAGTTGCAAAGAGTTTCTAACAGAGACAATGTTATTCTAATAAAATGTATTGATCTACGGTTGCAATGTGTCTTGACATATATGCTTGTCTACAGTTGTAATGTGATTCCAGATGTACAGTACTATCTCTATGATGTGATTCTAACATTCTAACAGACAGACTTATCTACAATTATAACCTGACTCCAGATGAATTGAACTACAGCTGAAATGAGACTAACAGATATATTTCTATACAGTTGTAAAGCGACACCAGATGTACAGAACTACAGCAGTAATGTGACTCTAACAGACAGAGCCAACCGACAGAAGACCCAAGGGTAGATGAAGAATGAATGGTTGGATAATATCCATAGCCTCAGTCGGTTATGCTTGGGAATCCAGCAGGAAAGTCTAAGGAGAGTGCTTCTTATAGGACCCTATGGAGGAAGTGCCTTAGGACTCCATCCCCAAGACACTTTCAGAATAGTGAGCTAAAGAAAAAACAAAAATGAATGGATGGACTGATACAGTATTGTGTACAAACTTGTGAGTTTATCAGCACCATTAAACAGAGATAGTAAGTCTCAATTATAATAGCATGAGTAGATTTCTTGAGCACCAGCCACATACTATTAATTATATGAAGACATATTAAGTTTAACTTCTAAGTGTACCTAAGAGTACAGTGTTCACAGAATCCTTACTTTTTCTATGATGGTAGGATATGATTTGAGGGAGATTTTGATTAATGATTTCAGCAGGTCAAGTAACTATGTACTGGGCCTCTTGTTAGTGGAGATGATATTGGTGGTATTGGTCCCAAGTTAGTATCGATCTGGCTGATTCATGGTCAAAAACAACCAAACCATAGCCATCCCATCTATTTTCATAGCAAAGTGTATAAAAACTATATTATCAAATTTCGTTTTGGGATTTGGTTTGCAAGATTCTTTATATGAGTTCGTGTGTTGAAGCATATTTTATTGTGTCTTGGGAGAGTCATTTTTTTTGTGCCTTATTATGTAACGCACTTGTTGGTCAAAACTATTGAAAAGGTTGCAAGACGCAACGAAAATTTTAGGACAATAAAAATAAGAAAAACGTGGAAATTTTACCAGTGAGTGTGTTACATAATAAGGCACAAAAAGAAAATGACTCTCCCCAGACACAATAGAATATATTATAAAACATATCGTTCAATTTTGAAGACAGTAGCATATGATACAAGAGAGATTTGTAGACAATTGAGTTTCAACTGTAACGTGGAAGATGAGCAGATGTTTTTAATCTTAGCTGTAGAGCAATAACTAGGCAACAGATGTATTGAACCACATGGTGATCTGTGGAAAATGAACAGATGGTACCATGACTCAATTTTTAAAATGTACTACACAAACAGACTGGAGTGATTCACAGTCATAAAAATGTGACATAAATCAAACGTATTGAGTCTTGGTTGTATGTAATGTTAGAGATACACAGATGTATTGAGATTAGATTGTAAGATCATAGATGCATAGAGACAGGCACACCAGATGTAAGGATTCCAGATGTAATATGATAGACAACAGATGTGAGGTGAGTCTTCTGTAATGTCAGCAACGAACAGATGTGTTGACTCACAGTTGTAATGTGACAAACAGCTGTATCGCATGCACGTTTGGGCATGCTTTGTCATAAACAACAATCAGGTAAAAGGAATAAAGAAAGAAAACAGGTGCAACCGTCCATTATGCTTCAGTTACATATATATATATATACACACACACACACAAATATTTATGTATATATACATACAAACACATACATACATATTTATGTATATATACACACACACTTATATTTATGTATATATACATACAAACACACACACACATATTTATGTATATATACATACACACACACACACACATATATATACACACATACATATATATTTATGTATATAAACATATATATATATATACACACACATACATACATGTGTGCGAGTGTGTGTATGTATACATGTATAAGTATGTGTGTATATTTAGATATATATACATATATATATATACATATATATATATACATATATATATATATATATACATACATATATATACATATACATATATATACATATATATATATATACATATTTATATACATATATATATATATATATACATATAAATATATACATACATACATACATATGTGCATATATATATATATATATATATATATATACATATATACATACATATGTGCATATATATACATATACTCACACACAAAAATACACACACATTTATATATATATATGTGTACATGCAAAGTAGGTGTACATAGACACTTGGTCTACTCCCTTTCTACCATTCTCCAGCCGGTACCGTCCAATGCCTAATGCAACAACAACCAACCAGTTTGACATTACTGGAAACTGCATCAGAATTCTTGGATGCACTGTGATTGCATGTGGTGACATTTTCCAGGATGCAATTAATCGTGTGTATGTGTGTGTGTGTGTATGTGTGTGTGAGAAAGAGAGAGAGAGACTTCACGAACAGATTGACCGAGACAAGACTGCAGAAAGATGCTGTGAAGTGAAACTTGAAGTGGCGCCTTACCTAAGGATCGAGAACAAGCTACAAAGTTCTGCAATATGCCTAAAAGAAGAAGATGGAGATGGCAGAGAATGGACAAAACCCTTTACATAGGACACGGTCGTTTATACAGGCCGGCTCTCTTATATACACTCATACATACACACACGCACGTACCATGCGTACAATCAGGCTCTCTTACATACATACATAGATATATACACATGTACACACATGCATCCTGCCTCAATCTCTTTCAGTTGCCTTTTACGGTACACAGAGGAAACGGTGGGTCTGTTCTTTGAGATGGAATGGCAGATGGATAGATAGATGAACAGATAAAGAACTAAGCAGATATAGATGATAGATGGATGGATGGATGGATGGAGAGGTGCAGGTGTGGTCATGTGGTAAGGAGGTTTGTTTCCCAACCATATTGCTTTTGGGTTCAATCTCACTGTTTGGAACTCTGGTCAGGTGTCTTCTGCTGTAGTCCAGGGTCGACCAAGGCCTTGTGACTTTCTGTGAGTGGATTTATTGGATGGAGGCTGGAGGAGGCCTACCATGTATACATGTATATGCATGTATGATATATATATATATAATATATATATATATATATATATATATATATATATGTATGTATGTGTGTGTGTGTATTAGTGTCTCCTTTCCTTGATATCACATGATAGCTGTAAATGAGTGCCCCTGTCAATGCAAGTGGTGTCTGTTGCCTCAAATCTTTCGAGACAGTTTTGGTGATGCGGAAAATATTTACCTAACTCGGAAATGTGAGTGTTGGCAACAGGAAGGGCATCCTGCTGTAGGAAACCTGCCCTAACAAATTCTGTCCGACCCACACCAGCATGGAAAAGTGGATGCTATGACGGTGATGATGATGATGATGATGATGATGGATAGACAGATAAATTGATGGATGGATGAACGAACAGACAGACAGACAGACAGACAGACGGATGGATGGATGGACAGATATTTAGACATGTATTGTCGGAGCAAGATCATATGTTCAACCAAATGGACTTTACTCTGATATGAAACTAAAAATGTAGCATAACATATTAAGATTTGTTAAAATGTAAGCAATATAGTCAAACTGTAGATAGAGCAAGTCTTCAATTTCATTTCATTTCATAGTTAAAAAACGTTTACTTTTTGATACAAATATAAAAAAACAAAAAAACAGAAGACAACAAGTCTCGAGAGAGAAGAAATCACAAGTGTATAGTAAAGAATATCTCACCTAAGAGAGAATCTTCCACATGTTGACTCTACATCACATTAACAATCAAAGAATTTATAAAAATTACAATTTTAAAAGAAATTACGCAGTTTGTGGCTTTTAGAATTTTCTAAATAATATGTGTAATTTTCATAATTATTACCGGTACATACATGAATTTGTGAAGGCATATAGGTATATAGTCCAAACCTTTGTTACTCATTGCTTTGACATCTTCAGGTGTGTAAAAAAAAATTAATCAAAAAGTTAAAAAAAAAATTTATGAAATGGTTTCTTTCAGGAATTTCTTGTAGTTTCACTGCTGCCAAACTTTTGTTACTTCAGCAGTGTACCAAATTAACTAGTAATTAGTACACTTAATGAATTATAAACTACATACATATATATACAAGTATATGCTGACTACTACACTAAACTAAACAATGCTATATTCGCTGCAATGCCCAATTAACATGCAAAAAAAAAAAAAAAAAAAAAGAGAGAGAGAAAACGACAAAAAGGAATCAGGCAGCCTCATGACAAAAATCTGAAGTAAAAAAGAGAATGAAAAAGAATGCAAAAATAATCTTGGAATTAATGTCAAATCTAAAAAGATGAAGAAAAAGATAATCTAAAGATGCACATGCACAAATTGGTCCTTCTCTCTCGACAAGTCACTAAAGAAGCCCCTACATTGGGAGATGAACCCCATTACCCTCCCACCCCACAATCCGTCATCCAAGGGCAAAATTTCACCTGTATTCAAATTTGAAATTACACCCTAAAAAAAGTCCCTGAAAAAAGTCCCTAAAAAACCTCATGAAAACTAAAAGAGGTAATTGGAGTTAGGCATGAATTTGTAAACTTAGATTTGCTGTTTCCCCCGGAATAAATGGACCCTTATAGTTACTTATGCCCTAAAAGCTTCCCTTTGTACTCAACGGGTTCTTCATTCTTGCTCTATATGACCACACAAACTCCTAAAAATAACAAATAAATCTCCCTCATTTCACATACCACCATATCAAAACAAAATGGGATCCAACCGTTTTACCATTCTTAAAAGACAACAACTAAACCTCAGTATTACATGATAGCCTGATGTGCTAAAAATAGCAACCAAAACTCCCTCGGATATTATATCATACAACCATGACCCTTTAACTGCAAAATTAAACTTCATGGTTATTCCAGTAATGATGTTAAATAGTTCCAAGAAATAGAATTGGTATTTTCTGCAAATTACATTGTTTCATTGAACGCAATATATTTCAACAGGAAATAACCTCAAACATGGCATTCCTCAACCAAAGATAGACTGGTAAATAAAACTGCTTTCTAAAGATAAGGGTAATGAAATTTTGAGTGGGTATAACTGGCTTCCACAGTAAAAGGGTAAAAAAAAGGATATATCAGATCCTAAGTCTTGAATACACCATCATAATTATCATCATCATCATCATCATCGTCGTCGTTGTCGTTTAACATCCGCTTTCCATGCTAGCATGGGTTGGACGATTTGACTGAGGTCTGGCGAACCAGATGGCTGCACCAGACTCCAATCTTGATCTGGCAGTGTTTCTACAGCTGGATGCCCTTCCTAACGCCAACCACTCCAAGAGCGTAGTGGGTGCTTTTACGTGCCACCGGCACGAGGGCCAGTCAGGTGGTACTGGCAACAGCCACGCTCAAATGGTGCTTTTTATGTGCCACCTGCACAGGAGCCAGTCCAGCGACACTGGCAACGACCTCGCTTGAATGTTTTTTCCACGTGCCACCAGCACAAGTGCTAGTAAGGTGACGCAAGTCTGAATAAATTGTGGGATGGTTTCAACTGAAATACCATTGATCACAGGACTACTTTGTCACAGCTACTCTAGGACTAAACAACAAAAGGTTATCCATCTTCACACATCCCCGTATTACATAACATTCCCACCTTCCAAATATAGACTAACTGGTCAGTTGCTCTGTTGATTTTTATGCTATCACTGGCAGCAAATGTCCTTCACCTTTCATCTGCCTGCTACACCTAAGGCGGCGAGCTAGCAGAAGCGTTAGCATGCCGGGCGAAATGCGTAGCTGTATTTCGTCTGCCGTTACGTTGTGAGTTCAAATTCTGCCGAGGTCGACTTTGCCTTTCATCCTTTCGGGGTCGATAAATTAAGTACCAGTTACGCACTGGAGTCGATGTAATTGACTTAATCCGTTCGTCTGTCCTTGTTTGTCCCCTCTATGTTTAGCCCCTTGGGGGCAATAAAGAAATATACACCTAAGCAAGTGACCAAATTCATCTGCAAAACCTTCCCATCTCTCACAAACACACCTAAAGTTCACAATTCCCAAATCACACAAATGGTTCAGAAGCAACTGTGCTGAAGCAATCCAGGTGAAGGGTAAGGCCTATAACACCTGGATAATATCACCATCACACCTACTAACTAGTTACGTTATTTTTATTATCAACTGTTGCAGCTTCTTCAAGACTACTAACCAAGAAGTGCGAAAGATGCCTTCATGCATTGTGCAGCTTGCAAGGTTAACCTTATAAACTGTAGCTAGATTCTCCGGCCCCTCTGCAATCTCTTCATCATTTTCTCACACTCCTCAATCATACACAGAAAAAACTTCATATATGACCCACTTTGCATCCAACTCCTTATAAACACAAAAAACCTATTTGACTCTTTCTACTTTCCACCACCTCAACAACACATATGCAGCAAGTGTGGAAACCCATCTGGTTGTTTCAGACCAGCAAAGCCACTTGCCCTGACATTGTCTCTTCCAACAGCCTCAAACAGTTCCCTCTTCAGATATCTCCTAACTCTACCACAAAACTCTTCAATCTCTTTTTCTCTCCCTCATCATCATCATCATTTAACTTCCATTGTCCATGTTGGCACAGGTTGGACAGTTTGACCAGGGCTGGCGAACTGGAAGGCTACACCAGCCACCAGTCTGATTTGGCATGGTTTCTACAGCTGGATGGCCTTAAATTTCAATCTCAGGAAACATGCTACAGTGGGTTTCATCTCAAAATGATAAATGGTAACCTCTCTCACTCCGTCAATCATTGATCCATCACCCCTATTCCCAACATCTCAAAAATAAAGGAAACAGTTTAACAAACAACTTCTCCAACATCTTAAGTCCATCTATTTTCTCTGAGCTTCAACACTTTCTGTTCATGCATGTCACTCACACCTTTCAAGAATTTCAAAGAGCTCGATGGTAAATCGTTAGTTACTACATCTCTTCCTGTACATTAATGTGTCTGTTGTCACTTCTAATTACACATACTCTTATGCAGACCAAACTACTCATTCTTGTTCTTTCTCCTTCAACACACACACACACACAGATATCATCCAAATGACACCTAATAAATATTGCACATCAAACCTGTACCTATTCCATGAACAAAAACCCAATAACACCCTCCAATGGGGTGATGACAGAGCTAGTAATATAAGCAAAGAAGTTAAACTGAAGATAATATATATATATATTTATATCAAAATAAGCAACAAGGATATCCAGAGGTAATGCAGTACGATTGTTTCATGCAACTCCATTTAATTGAACAATGTAATCATTACATCAATTTAAAATGCAGATTGATGTAATAATTACATTGTTCAATTAAATGGAGTCGCATGAAACGATCGTACTGCATTACCTCAGGATATCCTTGTTGCTTATTTTGATTTTAATCACCTTACTTTGAAATTGTATGGATAATACTGTACTAAATTCTGGTGCCTCAACTTAGGTACCATATTCATCTGAATCTAAAGATTTACTATATATATATATATATATATATATATATATATATATAATTAAAATTAATCAAAGGACATACTAAGTATGTCTACTTGCTTGAAATAACAGTCAAAACTCTTATTAATTTTAATCCCTCGACTATTTAATGCTATTTTTGGGCCTGCTATCGCCTGTGTCATTGATTCTGTTATTATCATTTTTAAAATAGTTACATTGGATAATAATAGAATTAATGACACCTTCATAAATTAATTTTGGTGAATTACATATTTATATATGTATACACACATATATATATATATATATATATATATATATATATATATATATCAGGTGTACTATGACAGAGTGCAATGAATTTCTTTATAAAATTCTTCGTTTCTTTCTTTCGGCTTGTCTGAATAATTAAATTGAAAAGTGCTAAAAAAAATTGTGAAAATAGTGCTTGTTTGGTCAGAGTAAAAGAAAAAAAAAAGAAAGAAAAAATTTTGAAAATTGAAATTAAAAATATAATATAAAGAAAGGTTCAAATTCTGAAATAGCATACTAAGTCTGAAAAAGAGTTTTGGCAAAAAAAAAAAAATTATAATATGAAAAAATATAAGAAAAAAAGAAACTAACTAGATATATATATATATATATATATATATATAACACACACACATATATAACTAAAAGCTAAGTGATGTAAATGTGTATACATTCATACATATACATATATACACACATATATGTACATGCATATACACACACACACACATATATATATATATACATACACACACATGTATACACACACATACACACATACATACATACAGACACATAGATATATATGATATTAATCAGTTATACATTTGTAAATGATATAATTTGAAAGTGAAACTACGCAAATTAAAATGAATTAGAAATTAAATAGTTTAATAGATGTAGTGTCTGCTGCGTTACTGAAGCTGGGAGCCAGAAGAATTGTGCACAAAATGGAGGGAATTTCCTCTGGTAAAAGCTCTCTAAGAAACAGATGACAAAGGACCACGACATCTGGCACTTGGCTGTACTCAAGACCCCGTCCCCTGCAGCAGAAGTGTTAAGACTGATCCTTCTCATGATCATCATCATTGTTTAGCATCCGCTTTCCATGCTAGCATGGGTTGGACGGTTCAACTGGGGTCTGGGAAGCCAGAAGGCTGCACTAGGCCCAGTCTGATCTGGCAATGTTTCTACGGCTGGATGCCCTTCCTAACGCCAACAACGGCACAGGTGCCAGACGAGGCTGGCAAACGACCATGATCGGATGGTGCTTTTTACGTTCCACTGGCACGGAGGCCAGGCGAGGCTGGCAACAGCCACGATCGGATGGTGCTTTTTACATGCCACTGGCACAGAGGCAGTCAGGGCGGCGCTGGCAATGGCCACGTTCGGATTGTATTCTGGTTGTATAAAGCACCCATAATGGTACCACATAAAAGCAGTGCCACGTAAAAGCACCCAGGACACTCTGTAAAGTGGTTGGCATTAGGAAAGGCAACCAGTCGTAGGAACCATGCCAAATCAGACTGGAGTCTGGTGCAGCTTGACAGCTCTGGTCACACCATCCAACCCATGCAAGCATGGACAATGGGCGTTAAATGATGATGATGATGATTGACCCTTTGCCTCTCCAAAGCATCTTCATAATTTTGTCCAAACATCCAAGCCTGTTTTCAGACTTTTAATTAGCCCTTGTTTCATACGTTCTGAGTAAAAAAAATATATTTCTTTATTACCCACAAGGGGCTAAACATAGATGGGACAAGCAAGGACAGACAAAGGGATTAAGTCAATTACATTAACCCCAGTGTGTAACTGGTACTTACTTAATCGACCCCGAAAGGATGAAAGGCAAAGTCAACCTTGGCGGAATTTGAACTCAGAACGTAAAGAGAGACTAAATACCTATTTCTTTACTACCCACAAGGGGCTAAACACAGAGAGGACAAACAAGAACAGACAAACGGATTAAGTCGATTATATCGACCCCAGTGCGTAACTGGTACTTATTTAATCAACCCCGAAAGGATGAAAGGCAAAGTCGACCTCGGCAGAATTCTTTTAGTTTTTGATATTTTTCTTTTCTTTTTGAGGATTTTATGGACCAGGTCATTGAAATTAATTTTGGAAAAATATGGCACTGCGCAATGTACCAAAGTAGTGAAATTGTTCTATCAAAATAAGGGGTCTATCATTCGAACCCAGAGAGCATGTCATTGGCACTTTCAAGTGAGATATATGTATACACATATGTATGTGTGTACACACACAAACAAACATGCACACCCTTGTGTGTGTATTCGTATCTAGACATACGTAATATCTATCTATCTATCTATATACACACACATGCACACAAACATACATACATGTATGCATACTCATATACGCCCATACATGCTCATGCATTCATACTTCTGTTTAAAAAAAAGTATATCTATGTGTGTGAGTGCATATATATATATACTAGCAGTATCGCCCGGCGTTGCTCAGGTTTGTAAGGGAAATAATTATAAAGCATTTTTAGAGAGTTATAGCCAAAAAATAGCAAAAAAATGGAAAAAAATGATGGTAAATTTTTTTTGAGATTTAAAAAAGGTGGAGTTGCGTCCCCTAGACAGTTTGTGGTTCGTGTTTCTGATTCTCGACCCCATGTCGAATTTATGGATTTTTTTCAGAACTGGGGGAACTTTTCAAAATTTTCGCTGTGTTAGTTTTGAATTATGACATTGGGCTATGTGTGTGTCAAGTTTCATCAGAATCGGTTGAAAGCCGTGGTCAGGGTGAGGGTACAAGCAAACAGACACACAGAAACACGCACAGACAAACTGCCGTTTATATATAGAGAGATATATATATATATGAATAAGTGTATATATATATCCGTGTGTGTGTGTGTATAAATACATACATACATATATATATATATATATATATACACACATACATATATGACTATATATAAAGAAATGAAGTGAGAAGGTGTAAGAGAAAACAAACCATGTTAACAGGTAAAAAGAATTTACCTCGTCTTTGAAATTTCAACCGATGATTACCTTTTGGGGAAAGAGAGAGAGAGAGAGAGAAAGAGAAAGAAGAGAGAGAGAGGAGAGAGTGAGAGGTGGGGGTGGGACAAGAGAAAGAGAAAGAAGCAAAGAGGAGAGAACATTAGAAACATTCTGAGAAGAGATTTGAAACATTAAAAAACAAACATCACAGCTGAAAGAAGAAGCATCAGAAAGTAATAGCAAATTATTATTATTATTACTATTATCATTATTATTACTATTATTATTATTATCATTATTATTACTATTATTATTATTATTACTATTATTATCATTATTATTACTATTATCATTATTATTACTGTTATTATTATTATCATTATTATTACTATTATTATTATTATTATTATTACTATTATTACTATTATTATTATAGGTCCTGGAGGATTGTGTTTTTTTTGTTCTTTTTGGCAATGCTACTGGAGTGCGGGGGGGGGGCAACGCTGGTTCGAGATAAACTCATTACAGGCATGGAAGTGCTGTCAGCCGGGCTTACTTGACCAAGACGCATGCAGAGTGACGAAACTGTCCTGCATGCTCTCATCCAGGGCCTGAGCGGTGTTGACTTGTGGGCTTATGTCAAACACCCACTGTTGCTTGTCGAGCGGATCTGGCTATCAGCTAAGTCCATATTGAAGATTGCCCTGCTGTCTTCCTTTGGCCAGGAAGGGCAGGCAATGTTGCTTTGTCTGGTCCTGAGTAAAAGAAGTTGCGTGAGAACCGAAGACGGATACTTTCCTCATTGGCCAAGCCCTGAACGACTTTTTCAAGTTTCACTTGCAAAGGTAAGTGAAGGTAGACAGAGAAGTGCTGCCCCCTAACAACTTTGTTGAAAGGTGGGTGATTGTAACATCTGTGTGAATGGGCCTACCCTAAACATGTACCTTTAGATGTTGTGAGAGGGCACTTGCCCTAGTGGTCAAGGCCTCTGTAGTTTTATGGGGTTTTCACAAACAGCCCTAGGTAGTCTTCCGCTTTGGGGGATTATTCTTTGTTAAAATTTATATTTTTCTAGTTTTTTTACCTTTTACCCACTTTTTATGAAACCCTACATTGTATTGTCCTGTACCATCCCCAATGTTTTTTTCTGAACCCTTAGTGGTTAATAAACATTATTATTATTATGTTATCATTATCATCATCATCAGTAGTAGTAGTAGTAGGTGGTGGTATTGTAGCAAGCTGGTAGAAACAGCATGCTAGACATAATGTTTAGCAGCATTTTTCTCGGTGTCAGTTCTGAGTTCAAACTCTGCAAAGGTCGACTTTGCTTTTCATCCTTTCAGGGTTCATAAGATAAGTACCAGTAGAATACTGGGGTTGACATGATTGACTTACCCCTCCCCAGAAATTTCTGGCCTTGTGCCAAAATTTGAAATTATGATTATTATTATTATTGAGTGAGAGAGCAATGCATGCCATCAAAGTGACACTGGGGTATATATATAAGAAGCCCAGTATACCCATCATGACTACCCGTCTGATAAGGGTACACCAGGCACATGCATCACAACCATGAGTGTGACATGAAGATTTCATATCAGCACATGACATTACAGGTTAGGATTTTGTTCTGGTTGAGTAGCCCTTCCTGCTCAAAAGGTCCCTGAATAAGGTTTGTTTAAGGATGATGAACGAAATACCAATATTTCCAAAGCTAATTTATCCAAACCCTGAAGAATTCCTCTCGATACTTGGCTATGATGCTTATAACCAGAGATGCACATATCATCAACCACTAAGGGACATGCTCAACTGGTTAAGGTCAAACAACTGACAAGCAAATTTGTGGTATGAAGCAGAATATTTGCTGTAGTCCATCTTTTTATTTGCTGTAGCCCCTTTTTATTATTATTATGAGCAGCCCTTGAGTGAGAGAGCAGTGCATGCCATCAAAGTGACACTGGGGTAAAATATACAAAGCCCAGTATACCCATCATGACTACCCGTCTGATGAGGGTACACTAGGCACATGCATCACAACCATATGTGCGTGACATGGTGATCTCATATCAAGATAAACAGCACATGTCCTTGCAGATGGGGCCCAGTTAGAATTTTCTTCTGGTTGAGTAACCCATCCCGCTCAAAAGGTCCCTAAATAACAATTGTTTAAGGATGTTGAACAAAACACCCATGTTTCCAGGGGTGAATTATTCAAACCCCAAAGAATCCCTCTCAACACATGGCTATGATGCTCCCCCACTACTTCTACTTGTGGTCAGAGATGCACATATCATTAGCTACAAAGGGACATGCTCAACTTGTTAAGGTCAAACAACTGACAAGCAAATCTGTGGTATTGAGCAGAATATTTGCTGTAGCCCATCTTTTATACCAAGACAAAACAATGTACATGATAACACTTCCAATCAGTTCAGATCAGAAGCCACGAGAGCCACTGCCTGGTACTGCATCAGGGCATTTATTATTATTATTATTATTATTATTATTATCATCATTTATTTATTTATTTATTTGTACTAGTAGTAGCAAAAAACAACAACGCTTTCGCAGTTGGTCAATATTGGAGGGAGACCTTCAACTGTGACATAAAACAGTCATGCTCTGTTTATCCCCCACTGTGTGTGCATGTATGTATGCATGTGTGTGTGAGGGGCAGAGAGAGAGACAGAGAGAGAGAGATAGATTCACACACAGAGACGCTATTATTAGCTGCATTTCAGTACATCGTATAGAAAGAAGGAAGGAAGGTATGAAGGAAGGGAGAAAGAGAAGGAAAGAGGTCATAAAGAAAGGAAGAAAGACAGAAACACAGGAGATGGTATTTTGTAGTGTTAGTATTTCTAGTTAGTATATATGTAGTACAATTAGTATTAACAGTTAGTAAAACTTATGTAGTAGTAGTAGTAGTATTAGTAGTAATAATTAGCGTGGTATAGGTCATAGTATTAATATCAATATTCGATGTAGTATATGAAGTGGTGTTAGCGTTAATAGTTAGTGTGGTAAAAGTAGTAGTATTAGTGGTATTAGATGTAGTAGTAAACCTGTAACAGTAGGAGATACATACCAGGAATCATTGGTATGTGAGAAGATCTTGACCGCTCATGACCCCGGGCATCTTTGCTGGGCGATTCACTTATGGGAACCTACACGATAACAAAAACAAACAGATGAACAGATTAAAAAGGAAACAAATTAATTAACGTGAGGTATATTTGCCGTTTAAATATGGCTAACCCCTAAGGGTGGACGCTACTGTAGTTTGTAGCCCCAGGAGGACACCTCCTCCAGCTGGCTTTCGACACACTTTCTGTGCCCTATCAGTGTTTGCGAAGGGAAGCCATCCTTCCCGTCTCCAACTTATGATACACACAGACTCGAGTTTCTGGGTATTGACCCGTCATCGGCGTGTGACAATCACAGTTGTTGATGAAAAGTAGGTTCCCTTCACAAACACTTATCCCTTTTCCAGTATCGTAAAGACACTGATATCGGAAAGGTGTAATCAAGCAATAATAAATCTTAGAGCGAGTTATAAACAGTAGCTGCAACACATCGTGACGTATATTTGCCATTTAAATATTAATTAACATTTGCATTTATGTGTTTAGATGGGTTTGATGGATCCCCTGCTCCATCATTGTCATATAACATTTGTTTTCCATTCTGGCATTGCACCAGGCTCCAGTTGTCTGTTTTAGCTTGTTTCAACAGCTGGATGCTCTTCCTAATACCAACAACTTTATGGTGTCTACCAAGTGTTTATAGCAGGCATGTGTGTGTGTATATATTTATATGTATCTTTTATCTCTTACTTGTTTCAGTCATTTGACTGAGGCCAAGCTGGGGCACAGCCTTGAAGGGTTTTAGTCGAACAAATCAACCCCAAGACTTATTATTTAAGCCTTGTACTTATTCTGTTGGTCTCTTTTGCCAAACCACTAAGCTATAGGGATGTAAACACACTTAACACCAGTTGTCAAGCAATAATCAACGACGAAAAATAGACACAAAGACATATACACACATATACGACAGGCTTCTTTCAGTTTCCACCTACCAAATCCATTAGCAAGGCTTTGGTAGGCTCAAGGCTATAATAGAAGACATTTGCCCAGGGTGCCACACAGTGGGACAGAACCTGGGAACAATGTGGTTGGAAGCAAACTTCCTACCACTCACCCATACATATATTGGTCTTGGTTCCCAGCAACGCATTGTGTCCTTGAGCAAGACACTTTATTTCACATTGCTCCAGTCCACTCAGCTCGCAAAAATGAGTAGTATTTGTATTTCAAAGGGCCAGCCTTTTTGCACTCTTGTGTCATGTTGAATCTCCCTGAGAGCTACATTAAGGGCACATGTGTCTGTGGAGTGCTCATCCACATGTACATTACTCTCATGAGCAGGCTGTTCGTTGAAGCCCTGGTCAACAACCACTGAGTGAAACCCTTGGCAATACAACCAACAGAATGCCAGTTATGTGTGTATATTGAAGGCATGTGGCTTAGTGGTTAGGGGCATTCAGCTCATGATCGTAAGGTCATGAGTTCAATTCCCGGAGGTGTGTTGTGTCCTTGAGCAAGACACTTTATTTCACATTGCTCCAGTCCACTCAGCTGGCAAAAATGAGTTGTACTTGTATTTCAAAGGGCCAGCCTTGTCACACTCTGTGTCACGCTGAATTTCCCAGAGAACTACATTAAGGGTACACGTGTTTGTGGAGTGCTCAGTTACTTGCATGTTAATTTCACAAGCAAGCTGTTCCGTTGATCGTATCAGCTGGGACCCTCGTCGTCACAACAGACAGAGTGCTCCTGTATGTGTGTATATATATAGGCGTAGGAGTGGCTGTGTGGTAAGTAGCTTGCTTACAAACCACATGGCTCCGGGTTCAGTCCCACTGCGTGGCACCTTGGGCAAGTATCTTCTACTATAGCCTCGGGCCAACCAAAGCCTTGTGAGTGGATTTGGTAGACGGAGACTGAAAGAAACCCGTCGTATATATGTAAATATATATGTATATATATGTTTGTGCGTCTGTGTTTGTCCCCCCAACATCGCTTGACAACCGATGCTGGTGTGTTTATGTCTCCGTAACTTAGCGGTTCGGCAAAAGACACCGATAGAATAAGTACTAGGTTTACAAAGAATAAGTTCTGGGGTCGATTTGCTCGACTAAAGGCGGTGCTCCAGCATGGCCACAGTCAAATGGCTGAAACAAGTAAGAGTAAAGAGTATATATATATATATTTCTGTGTGAGAAATATATGTATATTCTCACAGAATATATATTTCTCTCTCTCTCACACACACACACATATATATAGGGTAGTGTACCCAATTATTCATACTCAAGTGCTGGTTATTGCATGGCAATCTTGCAGTTGAGTGTTATATAGGGGCAGGGGTAAAAAGTGCTTTACCCTTAATTTATACGGCAAATAAGAAAACGGCTGATGTATGTCATTTTTGTATCCTCCCCATTTTCTTATTTGCTGTATATATATATATATATATATATATATATATATATATAATATATATATATATATATATATATACATACATACATACATATATATATATCTCAAGCATGATGTGTTTTAAGTATTAAACAGCATATAAATAATACACACACTCATATATTTATAAATACTTTCTTAATGGAATTCAGGTATTAAACAGAATATTTAGTATTACCTTTTTCGTCTTGTTCAATTTGTCACCGGAAATGCCCATCTGTGAAAGAGCCTGTGCCATCTCCCGAGTGTTAATTCCACAGTTGTTTGGTACATTTTTCTGGCACCGCTTGTGGGCATTCAACTTACAGGCTGGAAGTTGACAAAAGTAAGACACAAGAAAATTATGATAAACTTCTCTTAAAACAGAATCTGTAACACACACGCAAAAACCTACAAAATAACACCAACAAAGCATGCTGCCTTACCTCAATCGCAATTTGTTTAGAAAGTGTCATATATATTATACCGTGGTTTCAATTCCTGAACTAGGCGGTGTATTGTGTTCCTGAACACAAACATTTCATTTCTCATTGCTCTGCAATCACTTTGACATCTGACATGTGGGACACAGTTTCTACAGCTGGATGTCCTTCTTAACGCCAACCACTGTACAGATGGAGTTTTTTTACATGGCAACTGCTCCAAGGAACCACCACTACTTTATTATCTCCCCTTCACCATAGCTCTCCTGTGTGACCCTTCTGTCCAGCATTTGCTATGATAGATCGCTAGCCACCACATATTCTTTATTTTCTCTCCTTGTTTCTTTCTCTATTCCTTTCTGTGGAAGAGCATAGGCTCGAAACATTAAAGACTTTTTTCACTTCCTGAGTGTTATACTAATATATCTGTTTGTTGTCTACACCACCTGTCTTTGTCTTTTGTTTTTCTGTGAATTCTCCCTATGTGAATTCTCACTGACAAAAATCTTAAAGCGACGAAAATATTTTGACAAATTAAACTTAAATGTTGAAGTGAATCAAACGGCTTTTGTGAGTTTCTTAAATGGCTTACAAACACCTTCCACGCTGCAATTGTTTTCGTTTCAGCACACGATCTCAGATCAGGTCACTTGCTATGCAGGTACATCTCCGTAATATATATAGTTCAGATTTACAGAAAAAAAAAGATGAAGACAGGTGAGGGAACAACAAGCAGGTGTATCATTTTAACACTCAGAAAGAATGGAAGAGTTGTTGACGTTTCGAGCCTATGCTCTTCAACAGAAGGATTAGGAGGGAAAACATGGAAAGAGAAAAAATTGTGTAGGGATTAATGGTTCAACATGACACGGCTGGAAGAAAGAGGCAGAGGGAAAGGGAGATAATAACGGTGACCTGGCTGAACTAGGGTGTGCAAGCGTGTGTATGTGTATATGTGGGGATGCTTTGTGTGTGTATATATATATATATATATGCATGCATACACACACATGTAAATGAAATGGGGTATATGACTGTGGAGTTTACCCATGAAGCACTTCTACAGATCTTATCTGGAAATTGAAAAATCGGAAGCTTTTTCCGGGCAAAAAACTCCAGTTATCTGAAAATCCATAAAATGTCCATAAGGCATGTATAAAAACAAATATCTGAGAGAGAGAGAGAGAGAGAGAGAGTGTGTGTGTGAGAGAGAGAGAGAGAGGAGAGTGTGTGTGTGAGAGAGAGAATGAGAGAGAGAGAGAGGGAGAATAAGACAGAGAGAAAAAGAGTCTGTAGAATATGGAATGAGTAAAGCTGGTACTCACCGGCACATTGCAAGCCCTGTCTAAATATTCCATAGAGCAATGATCCACAATGGTCACAGAACGTGGGCCTCTTGTAGTTATGGACAGTGAAACGGTGTGGAACATTGATATTGAATCTGGCACCACTCACCTGAAGTGGCTGAAAAATAAGTAAATAATGAATGAGAGAGAGAGAGAGAGAGAGAGAGAGAGAGAGAGAGAGAGAGGTAGAAGAGACATACAGAGACAGAGAGAGAGAGAGGAAGGGAGAGACAGAGAGAGAAAAAGGAAGAGAGGGAGAGAGGGGAACAAGAGGTAGAAGAGAGAGAGAATGGAGAGAAGGGGAATCTAGTGGAAGAGAGAGTGAGAGAGAGAGAAGGGAAGAGAGGGGGAACTAGAGGTAGAAGTGAGAGTGAGAGGAAGGAAGAGAAACAGAAAGAGAGAGAGAGAAAGGAAGAGAGAGAGAGGCAGAGGTAGAAATGAGAGAGAGAGGAAGAGAAATAGAAAGAGAGAGAGAGAGAGAGAAAGGAAGGAAGAAAGAGAGGCAGAGGGAGAAAAAGGGAGAGAGGGGGAACTGATGCAAGTAGTTTGTTCCATGCTTCAGCAACTCTGAGTGTGAAAAAAATGGTTCCAAAAGTCATGGGATCTGGTGCTATATTTCTGGTAAGACAGCTGCAGGAGAAATACCTAGCCAAAGATAAGCCCCTGTGCCTGGCTTTTGTTGACATGGAGAAAGCCTTTGACAGGGTTCCCTGATTATCGGACATACAATGAAGACATACAAAAAGTGGGGGAGGAGTCTTCAAAGGGATAACACATGCTAGAATAATAAAAACAGTTACAAACCTCTTCAGAAGCAGCTTCCCGTGACCCCGGACATTTTGTTACAACTTGTTCGTGACACCGTTTATGTACAACGCAAGTGCATACTGCAAAGAAAGAGAAAACAGAGGGAGAGAATGAGAAACAATGTTTAGATAGATCTCTTCGAGTCAACAGTGAAGAACACAGAAGGAGGGGGCAGTCCATGGAGTGTGGAAAGGATTGGGTAATCATTAAAACCCCTCCTCACTATATTTACATATTTGTGACCTCATGCCAAATGGTAGAAATCCTCATCTTCTTCATCTTCTTCTTCTTCTTCTTCTTCTTCTTCTTATGTTTAAAAATGGTTGGCGTTAGGAAGGGCATCCAGCTGTAGAAACACTGCCAGATCAGACTGGAGCCTGGTGCAGCCTCCTGGCTTCCCAGACCCCAGTCGACCTGTCCAACCCATGCTAACATGGAAAACGGATATTAAACGATGATGATGATGATGTGACAAGCTGGCAGAATCGTTAGCACACTGGAAGAAATGTTTAGCAGTATTTTGCCCATTGCTATGCTCTGAGTTCAAATCTCGCTGAGGTTAACTATACCCTTTCATCCTTTCGGGGTCAATAAATTAAGTACCAGTGAAACACTGGGAGCGATGTAATCGACTAGTCTCCACCCACCAAATTTCAGGAAGGATTATTATTATTAAGCTAGCAGAATCATTAGCATGCTGGGCAAAAAAACTTAGAAACTTTTCATTCGTCTTCACATTCTGAGTTCAAATTCCTCCAAAGTCGACTTTGCTTTTCGGCCTCTCGGGGTTGATGAAATAAGTACCAGTTGAACACTGAGGATCAATGTAATCAACTTACCCCTCACCCGTAATATTTGGCCTTGCACCAAAATTTGAAACCATTAGTATTACTTTTAGAAAATCCATCTGCTGTCATCACCCATGCCATTGTGGTCTTGGGATGCCATCCTTAATGATGCGGCGACATGCTGTCAGGCTGTCGCACCTACAGAAATATTTAAATCACTGCGATGATGTGGACAAGAATGACGCCAAAAATAAGGGTGAACTGGTGTGGGCATCTTTTGTGCAACACATTTTTCTGCAGCTCATCTCATTGATAGGCGCAGGAGTGGCAACAGGCGCAGGAGTGGCTGTGTGGTAAGTAGCTTGCTAACCAACCACATGGTTCCGGGTTCAGTCCCACTGCATGGCATCTTGGGCAAGTGTCTTCTGCTATAGCCCCGGGCCGACCAATGCCTTGTGAGTGGATTTGGTAGACGGAAACTGAAAAGAAGCCTGTCGTATATATGTATATATATATATATATATATATATATATATATATATATATGTGTGTGTATGTGTGTGTGTTTGTGTTTGTCCCCCTAGCATTGCTTGACAACCGATGCTGGTGTGTTTACGTCCCTGTCACTTAGCGGTTCAGCAAAAGAGACCGATAGAATAAGTACTGGGCTTACGAAGAATAAGTCCCGGGGTCAAATTGCTCGACTAAAGGCGGTGCTCCAGCATGGCCGCAGTCAAATGACTGAAACAGGTAAAAGAGAGTAAAAGAGAAAAGAGAGCTGCAGTCATGGGTCAAACGTAAACCAAGGTTGGACGTTTGGCAACTAGAATGTTGCCGGGCGCTCACCGCGTTGTACCAGCTGCCCAAAACTATTAGCAGGAAAACAACCCAAGATTTCTATAGGGGGCTAGTTGAGGGTATGAGTGGTGATGGTCTAGGATTGAATCTAGGCATCTGAGTAGTCTCTTCCAGAGGACATTTGGGTTGAAGATCATGGACAATTTCCAAAAGTCTTTGGCTTGGCAGTGCTACAGAAGGGAATTGCTTGTTCAAGACAATCTCTTCGGGCATAGAGGCACAAACAGCTGAACCTGCTTGCAGGGGTTGAAACCGTCCTGCATGCAATAATTCAGTGTCTGTCCATTAGAGAGTTGTGGTGTTGTGTGGGGCAGCTGTTGTCAAGTGTAAGACAAATTCAGCTGTCTGCTGAGTATATAGTGAAGGTCAACGCACCAGCTTCCCTTAGCAGAGAAGGAAGGCAGATCTTTCTCTGCTTAGTGACTGTGGCAAAAGGGGCTGTGTGGTGGACTGGTCTGAAAGGTTTGAGGACAGGCACTTTCCTGTCTGGCCAAGCCCTCATCAATTTCTTTATCATTTAAAGAGGAAGGTGAGGGCAGAGAGGGAGATGCTACCTTCTAGTGTGTTTATCAATTTCTTTATTGCCCACAAGGGGCTATACACAGAGGGAACAAACAAGGACAGACAAAGGGATTAAGTCGATTACACCGATTAAGTCGATTAAGTCGATTAGTATGTAACCAATAAAAGAAACCATTATTATTATTATTATTATTATTATTATTATTATTATCATTATTGTTATCATTATTGTTATCATTATTATTATCATTATTATTATTATTATTATTATCATTGTTATTATTATAATTATTATTATTATTATTATTATTATTCAGGCGGTGAGCTGGCAGAATCGTTAGCACGCCAGGAAAAATGCTTAGTTGCATTTCGCACATCTTTACATTGTGAGTTCAAATACTGCTGAGGTCGACTTTACCTTTCATCCTTTCGGGGTGGATAAATTAAGTACCAGTGAAAGACAGGGGTCGATGTAATCGACTAGTACCCTCCCCCCAAATTATATGTCCTAATAAAAAACCAAAATGGCTTTACTATATCTATTTACTTAACTCTCACTTTGTGTATATACATACACATATACATACACACCTGCATATATATATATATATATATATACATACACACATGCATATATAAATATATACATACACACACACATGCATATA